>NC_142012.1:8211201-8343701 GCF_049901735.1 Notechis scutatus
AGTGAGAAGTTGGAAAAAGAGTAATAAGATATGAAGTTGAATACATAAGATGAATATGCATATGAAATTGTGTCTGTATGGAAATGTGATAACCCGGAACCATGATGTACTCAAATAAGATGTTTTATTTGTTTTGTTAAAACTCAATAAAACTTTATTTAAAAAAAAGAGGTGGGGGTGAGCTTCTCCTTCTGAGGTGAGTTTCTACTCTTTTTAGGGGAAATATTTTGCCTTTTTAATATTTCCTAGGATATTTCATTTTTCTAGGAGAGGGGTGGGTGCTAACTTCCTACACTATTATGTCACCCCTAGTCTTTGAAATGGCCTAAGATTGCCGGAACTCTCTGTTACCTCTTTGTAATGATGTCTTTGGTCTTTTTGTTGAGTGGAAGAAGTTCTAAGAGAAAGATTGGGAATCCGCGTGAGAATATTCACATTCAAGTGTGCTTTAA
Organism: Notechis scutatus; assembly: GCF_049901735.1. Lineage (NCBI taxonomy): Eukaryota > Metazoa > Chordata > Lepidosauria > Squamata > Elapidae > Notechis > Notechis scutatus. Next base: position 8,211,654 of record NC_142012.1, read on the forward strand.
TCATTGTGCTGAAAAAAACAATTTTGTTCTTTTCTCTGGCACTCAGAATGGGGAGCAGTGATTTACAATTGCCCTTTAATCAGACTATAATCATGTTCTCGACAAAGATTTTTGACAAAAAGAACTCACAAAAGATCTTGGAATTAGTCGTAATGATGGATCTGATTTGATTGTGAGCATGTTGCCATCATACAGATTAACAGAGCTGGAACGGAGCTTGTAGGTCATTTGGTCCAACCACCTGCCCAAGCAGGAGACCCTACACCATTTCTGACAAATGGCAGTCCAATCTCTTCTTGAAAGTCTCAAGTTCCGAAGGCAACTTCTGTTCCACTGGTTGGTTGCTCTCACTGTCAGAAAGTTTCTCCTTATTTCCAGGTTAAATCTCTCCTTGTTCAGTTTCCATCCATTATTCCTTGTCTGGCCTTTGGGTGTCTTAGAAAATAGCTTGACCCCCCTCCTCTCTTTGGCAGCCCTTCAAATATTGGAAGACTTCTATCATCTCCCCTGGTCCTTCTCTTCACTAGACTAGCTATGCCCAGTTCCTGCAACTGTTCATTTTAACCAGGGCTCTTCAAACTTGACAGCTTTAAGACTTGTGAACTTCAACTCCCAGAATTCCTCTTCCAGTCATGTTAGCTCAGGAATTCTGGGAGTTGAAGTCCACAAGTCTTAAACTTGCCAAGTTGGAAGACTCTTGATCTTAACTCTCACATGCTCACAAACTTTAGCTATTGCAGTACGGTTGGGAAATATTTTGAGTTCAAAAGCAAAAAAAGAAAAAAGGTTTTGGTGCAAAAAAGGTTCATTATAATGAACCTAATACCAGTTCTAGGACTTCAAATGGAATAGGTATGGAACAACAATAACAACAACAAAAAACCCTGAGAATTTACCTTCACCATTAAAAAAATAATCAATGTGAAAGCTTTTAGGCTGCAACATCTTGTTCCATTGCAATAAAATATTGATTTAGTCTTTTGTCCAGTTGGGAACATGGAACAGAGAGAGAAAAAGGAAGAATTCTCATGTGTTTATTGATTTGACTTTAGTTATTAAATGTATGTATTAAATGTGTTTGATTTGTTAAATTTGTTAAAAACATATTTCAATTGTGGTTGTAGTCCTCGACGTATGACCACAATTAAGTCTAATATTTCTGTTGCTAAGTCAGACATTTGTTAAGTGAGTTTTGCTCAGGGGTGGGATTCAGCCGGTTCGGCCTGGTTCGGTCGAACCGGATGTTAAATTAACATCTGGTTTCTGAACCGACTGGTCCCACCCACCCCTTCCCTCCCAGGAGTCATTTTGTGGCCCATTTTTTTTTTTTTGAAAATTTTATTTGGGTTTTCACAAAAAAAACAATACAAATAAAATATCTTTTTTTTGAAAATAGCATGGTCCCTGGTTACACGTCTTCATACAGACACAAATTCCATTTCATGCTCATTCTTGTGTTCTATTCCATATCTTATTACTGTTTTACATCTTCTACATAGTTTTCCCCCTCTTTTAATTTTCTCAACTTTATTTTGATTATCTCATCTCAATTCAAATCATTATATTTATACTTTTGTCTGTCCTGTTTCAATTTCATATTATTTTTTCTCATTAAACAAATTTTCTCCTGCAGTTACTAATTGGAGTATGATGCCTTTATATCTTTTAATTTTATCCATTCAAGTCTTATTTAAGCTTCAATGTATACCTTTAAGATTATAACATTCAATATAATACATAACTTCCAATCGAATTCTGCTTGGTACATTCTTAAAATACACACTATGTTCTTAAAAAAAGATTATATATATATATATGTAAATAAAACACTCATTCCATTCCAATTCAATTCTATCATTAATATTCATTAACATCTTAACATCTTTAACATTTCTTTTCAATTAAATATCATACTTCCTTGGGAACACTTATAAACTTTCCATAATTAATTTTTTTCCCATATTTCTCCACTTATATTTTATAAATCATTAATAATAATTAAAATGTTCCCATCCTTTCCTAATTTAATTCTCTCATTCACTTTATTTCATTTGTTTATTAACAAGCATTCCACTAGATTATAATAAATATTTTATCCATCATTTTAAGCATATTTTCAAAGATTATTTCTATTTGTAATATAACAATACTATCTTATGTACCTTTGCAGAATCCCTTTTATAATTAAGTTTTCACCCATTATCTCTAAACAGGCTTATACTTTCAATTGTTATACCTTTGCCCTGCTACTGCCTTCGGGAAAGGGAGTAATGGCCAGCTGAGGAGGAGAGATGCGGCTCTCCTCAACCCTGCTGGCAGTCTCCCCCTCTTCACCTCCTCTACAGCAGGGGTCCCCAACCACTCTCCACGGACCTTCCACCTCCTCTACGGGAAAGGATGGCTTAGACCACTGCTCTACAGGATGGCCCCGAAGCCAGCCGTCTCGGGGTGTTCCGGCGGCAAGCACAGATTGAAATCGCGCATGATCACAGTTTCGGTCTGTCAGCGAAGAAACTCAAACCGGAAGTCTATGTGGCCCATTTTTGATGCAGGTAAGTGCAGGGTCTGCGCAGAGGCTCTGGGAGGGTGAAAAACAGGTGAACAGGAAGTTCCGGAAGTCTGGAAACGGGCCAGTTTCTGGATTCTGGAGGCCCTCTGGAGCCAGGGGGATGCCGTTTCGCCCTCCCAGAGGCCTGAGGGAAGCCTCCGGACTCTGGGGAAGGTGAAAAAAGCCCCTCCTGGATGTTCCAGTAGGCCACGCCCACCATGGCCATGCCCACCCATCAACCAGGCAGAGAACCATTTGCTGGGCTTTTTGAGTCCCAACCCTGGTTTTGCCCCATTTTATGACCTTTCTTGCCACCATTGTTAAATGAATTTCTGGGGTTGTTAAGTTAGTAACCCTGGTTGTTAAGTGAATCTGGCTTCCCTTGTTGACTTTGCTTGTCAAAAGGTCACAAAAATGGGATCACGTAACTCCAGGACACTGCAACCGTCATAAATACGAACCAACTGCTAAGCATCTGAATTTGGATCACATGACCATGGGGATGCTGCAACGGTCATAAGTGTGAAAAACAGTCATCAGTCACTTTTTTCAGTGCTGTTCTAACTTTGAATAGTCACTAATTATATGTATATAATTGGAAGACGGATGGATGTTTTTATGTTTTTGTCCGTATATGTTTGTCTTAAAAAAAAAAGAATAGTCACTAAATGAACCGTTGTAAGTCGAGGACTACCTGGAATGAAAATCTACTTGCCATCATGGATAAATAGATAAAACTTTATCTTCTGCCTCTAGGGCAGAGTTACAGGTAGCCCCGGAATTAATAACCATTCGTTCAAAGTTACAATAGCAATTAAAAAAAAAAAGTGATTATGACCAGTCTTCACACGTACGACCATCGCAGCATCCTCATGTTCATGTGATCAAAATTCAAGTGCTTGGCAACCAGCATGTATGGTTGGCAGCCTTTCCAGCCAGCTTCTAACAAGAAATGTCAATGTGGCAAGCCAGATTCTTTTAATAACCCCATAATCCCTTACAGGGTGGAGTCTGGAAGACTGAATGAAGCTGAGTGTTTACCGGCTGGATGCCCTTCCTGTCTCCAATGCGGAGTTTTGTTCAGCAGATATAATCTCTACGTGCCCAGAGAGAAAAATATCTGCCTCTACCTAGGATCGAACTCACACCCTCCTGATTTTGAGGCAAGAGATCCACCTCTAGGCCACCGCACCATTCCAAGCCAGATTCACTTAATGACTGCATGATTTGCTTGACAAGTGCAGTAACTGGCTTAAAAGCTGTGCCAAAAAAGATTGCAAAAAGCAGGTATGACTTTCTTAACAACCTACTCTCTTAGAAATTCTGGCCCCAGTCCTGGTCATAAACTGAGGACTATCTGTATACCTATTTTTGGTATACAGGATTCCCACTGAATTTTGACAATAATGAAGTGAAAAGAATCTTCACTTGTTGCCACAAACAAGCTGTTTATTTATTTATTTATTTGATTTATCAATCGCTTACAAGATAATAGGTATAAGTATATGCATAGTTATGAATACATGAAATGGGTACATATAAGAAAAATAAAAGAAACAATAGGACAGGGATGGTAGGCGCGTTGGTGCGCTTATGCACGCCCCCTACAGACCTCTTAGGAAAGGGGTGAGGTCAATAGTAGACAGTCTAAGGTTAAAGTTTTGGGGGTTTGGGGAAGAAACTACAGAGTCAGGTAGAGGATTCCAGACATTGACCACTCTGTTGCTGAAGTTGTATTTCCTGCAATCAAGTTTGGTGCGATTAACCTTGAGTTTGCATCTATTGTTTGCTCTTGTATTGTTATGGTGAAGCCTTGACAGGTAGGACATTGCAATGTATGATTTTATGTACTATACTTAGATCGGACCGATTTCAGACTAATGAGTTGAGCAAATGTTTTGTATGCTCTAGTTAGTAGTGTAATATTACCAGAGAAAAAGCTATGTAAGATTAGGTTAACAACTCTTAATGCCTTTTTGGCTATGTAGTTACAATGGGCTCTAGCACTTAGATCGTTAGAGATGAGTACTCCAAGATCCTTGACAGAGTTTGAATCACCAACAAGGCCTTGACTATTCAGCCTGTATTTTATTTTCTGATTTTTTTTTTGCCAATATGTAAGACAGAGCATTTATTTGTTGAGATTTGAAGTTGTCATTTGTTTGACCATTCTGATACATAGTCAAGGTCTCTTTGAAGGGTAGCGGTATTGTCTGCGGTGTTGAATAGCTTTACATCATCAGCGAAGAGAATGCAGTTGCTCTTGATATGATCACAGAGCTTTTTTATGTAGAGTATGAAGAGAGTTGGTCCTAGAACACTGCCTTGGGGGACACCACTGTTGACAGGTACAGAATTTGATAGGACGCTCTCAATTTTGACCATTTGTTGTCTGTTTGACAGGAATGCTTCTATCCAGTTATGCAGGTGTCTAGAGATACCGTAAGATTTTAGTTTTAGGAGTAGTTTGTCGTGTACCACTGAATCCAATGCTTTACAGAAATCTATGTAGATTGCGTCTATTGCTTTGCCCTGATCGAGTTGTGTAGTCCATATGTTTTTGCAGTGTAAGAGTTGCAGATTACAGGATAGTTTTTTTCTGAAACCAAATTGTTTATTAGAGAGTAGGTTGTTTGTCTCTAAGTGGAGGATAATGGATTGGTTAATAATTGATTCCATGACTTTACAGGTGACACAGCATAAAGTGATTGGTCTGTAATTTTCAACTAGGCTGGGTCTCCCTGTGGTAATATATTTTATTAATCATTTTATCATTTTCTGTAAGGCCTTTGAATACTAGCAGTAAGTCTAGGGAGATGTGGGCATTCTTGGTGGGGGTAGGAGTATCTTTGCTCAGAGTGCCTCATCCTGTTTGATTCTGCAAGTTTAGAAGGAATAGGAAAATGGGTGAAAGTTCAAGGTACACAGTTGTGCTTTCTCATGGGACTTTCCAAACTTTCCCATGAGACTTTCTGTGGCTGTATGATCTCATCCTAGCAAGGTAACATCTGGGACTTTCCAAGATTGTGTGTTCTCATGCTGTTGAAGTAATCTCCTGTTGAGGTCATTGTTTTCTGAATATGCAGACTGTATTTTGCTTGTGTTTTTCTCAATAAATACTGCTACCTGAGTTCTCTCAGGGTTGGCATTTTCTCAGAGACAGTTCCCTGTGTCTCATTTCAAATGTCAATCCACCATAAATGGTGACCCCGGCGTGATAGCTTGGAAGGCTATCGTTTCCCGCATCCTATACTCATCGTCGCGGACGTCGACTGGGCCCTCATCTTCTTCGCTGGACGAAGATAGATTCTTTCGTGAGTATGGGGAGATCTCTCGAAGGCTCAGAAAGAGCACATCAGGGAATTGAGAGGGATCATTGGGAATAGTTTTGGGTTTGGAATTGGCAGTAGGGGTTGTGCTGTAGGAAAGAAAGAAATTGAGGACTTACTACAGTATGTTTGGAAAAATATTAAGTCATATCCGGAGGGAGGTAGTATTAAAGTAGAGTCCTGGAAAAAGATAGGGAAATTTTTGCACGAGGAACCTCGTGCCCCTTCTTCAATTTTGTTAACCTGGAGGGTGATTATGGATGCGTTAGCTACTTATGAACAACCGCTCCTAGCACCCCCGAAGAAGGTTTGCCGCTTTACCATGCGGTACGTTTGTTGCCGCCGACGGCACCTCCAGATAAATCTGGGGGACTGTCCGGCGCTAGAAATACTTTGTCAGAGGATAAGAGTTTACCTTTAAGGGTTCAGGTGGATGCAGTTACTGCAGCTATTCAAGAAGCAAAGAATAGAGGGAACTATCAGGAGATGATTTGGTGGAGTTTGGAGTAGAAGTTCAACTTAATCCAGTAGAAATTGTCATTGATGCTGCATTAAATCCGCAGCGGGAGTGGAAGCCTTTACAGCTCAGAATTTTGAGGAAGTTAAGCAAGCAGCAAAAGAATATGGTGTTAGAACGCCATATACTCAGGCATTGTTAGAAGCAGTTGGTTATGGAAATAAAATGATTCCGGCTGACTGGAAAGCTCTGTTGAATATGATTTTAACTCCAGCTCAATATTTGGTGTTAGATCAGAAATGGAGACAGCTGGCAGTCCAGAGGGAACAGCAAATGTTACCCCAGATCAGCTTTACGGAGCTGGTAATTTTACAACAGTGGAACAACAGAGATGGTATGCCTGAGGAAGGGTTCGTTCTTCTCCCACAAATATTTTTCAAGCCGTAGGGGCTCTTCCTGGCGAAGGTGGTGAGAAGACCTTTACTAACATCAAACAAGGGAACAATGAACCCTATGAAAATTTCATTAGCAGACTGAAATTGGCTATAGAAAGACAAATTGATAATCAATTCGCCCAGAAAGAGTTGCTTTTTAAGTTAGCAGTAGAACAAGCTAACACAGATTGCAAAAGATTTTAAATCCACTTATAGCAAGTGGAGAGCGAGAAATCGCGGATTTGATTAATGCATGTAGAAAGGTAGGGAGTCAGTCTTTTAACATGGAGACTTTAGCTCTGGCTTTACAAACAGGACATGCTCAAAAGGGGAATTGTTTCAATTGTGGGAAGCCTGGACATTTTAAAGCGCAATGTCGGGCTCCTGGAGGAGGTCAAAGTCAGCAGAATAAGAGATCAATGGGACAGGGTGTTGGTCCTAAATCAGTGTGCCCAAAATGTAAGAAAGGATACCATTGGGCATATCAGATGCTCCTACAGTTTTTACTGATGGAGGGAAAGTTTTGGTGCTTGTGTTTGGAAAGATAAATCTGGAATTTGGCATACAAAAGTGACTTCAGAGCAGAAGTCTGCCCAGCAGGCAGAACTTGCTGCTGTAGTTTTGGCTTTTCAAAATTTTCACAATCAGGATTTTAATTTAATAGTGGATTCATTGTATGTGTATAATTTGTTACCCTTTGTAGCAGGTTCTTATTTGTCTCCTGGAATCTCACCTGATATTTTAAGATTGCTTTTGTTGTTACAAGGATGTTTGGAGCAGCGTGTGAATGTGTGTTTTGTTGCTCACATTCGTAGTCATAGTAATTTGCCTGGAATTTTATCACAAGGTAATGCCAAAGCTGACAGTGCTGTAACTTCAGTCCTCACTGTCCAGCCATGGGACAGCCATAGTTATTTTCATCAAACGCTAAAGCATTGGCACAGCAATTCAAACTTACTACTGCAGAAGCTGCTGCCATAATTCAACAATGTCCAACTTGTTCAAAGCAGGGCACGAATATCCCTATGGGAGTTAACCCCAGAGGGTTGAAACCTTCAATGATTTGGCAAATGGATGTTACTCAATATCCGCCATTTGCGCCCTGGAAGTATATACATGTGACTGTGGATACTTATTCAGGATTTTTAATGGCTACCCCTCAAAGAGGTGAGATGGTTAAACATGTCATCAATCATTGCATTAAGACTTTTTCAGTTGCTGGTGATTCAAGATCAATTAAATCTAGCTTTATATACTTTAAATTTTTAAATTTGTCTGGTAACCCCCTGCGAGCGCGGCCAGCAGGCATTTTTCTTCTCCTTCTACAGATGCGGTGAGACCTCGGGTGTTGGTGCGGTTCCTTCCGGATCCAGCATGGGTTCCTGCTGAGCTGATAACGTGGGGACGTGGTTATGCAGCAGTTGAACATCTTGGTCAAATTCGTTGGGTTCCTGGTCGGTGTGTTCGGCCTGATCATTCGCAGGCACCTGTGAAGGAAGTTTCGGAACAGCAGGATGGCGCATCTGTGGTTCCTGATCCTGTTGATTCTGCCTAATCTGTCCTGGGCTGCTCGGGTGCGGAGAGAGCAGCGACAGCATGTTCAGCGTGCCGGAGATTTGGGCGATGATTTGTGGACAGATAATAATTACATTAAAGATTTGCGCACAACTGCCAAAAACTTGAACATCACCAATTGTTGGTTGTGTATGCACCTTCCTGGGAGAGTGGGAGAAGGACTAACATTGCATGGAGTGCCTTTTGAGGAAAAAGATTTAATAAAGAATGCAACCTGGAGAAAACAGTTGTCTTGTGCTACAACAGAGCAATTCAGATCCTAACCATGGGAGGTAATCTATGGACACAAATTTCTCGAGGTCTTATCCGCCTTTGGGAATTGCTATGAACTATAGGGATATTCATATTTTAAATAATTTTACTGTTGCTATGTTTAATGATACTATAAAGAATATTAAGATGATTAATGTAGAAATGTCTGAAATTCAGTACAGTTACTTTGCAAAATCGATATGCTTTAGATATTATGTTAGCTGCCCAAGGAGGAGTTTGTGCTTTAATTCATTCACATTGTTGTGTTTTTATACATAATTATGAGCCAAACATTACAAAAACTGTTCAGGACATGGAAGATCGTATTGCTCAGCATCAATCTGGAGCTGATGGGTTTAATGCATCATTCTGGGACAGTCTGTGGTCCTGGCTTCCTGATGGATCATGGTTTCGCTCCTTATTGCAAGGGGTTGTTATTATTATTGCTATATGTATCTTATTATGTTGTTTTATTCAATGTATTCCTAATCTATTACAAATGTGTACCTCAGTCTTCCGGCGTGAGGGATCAGGTCGTGAGGGAACTGTGTACTATGCCACTAAAACACCCCCTATCTTTGAATAAATAAAAAAGGAGGGAATGTGGTAATATATTTTATTAATCATTTTATCATTTTCTGTAAGGCCTTTGAATACTAGCAGTAAGTCTAGGGAGATGTGGGCATTCTTGGTGGGGGTAGGAGTATCTTTGCTCAGAGTGCCTCATCCTGTTTGATTCTGCAAGTTTAGAAGGAATAGGAAAATGGGTGAAAGTTCAAGGTACACAGTTGTGCTTTCTCATGGGACTTTCCAAACTTTCCCATGAGACTTTCTGTGGCTGTATGATCTCATCCTAGCAAGGTAACATCTGGGACTTTCCAAGATTGTGTGTTCTCATGCTGTTGAAGTAATCTCCTGTTGAGGTCATTGTTTTCTGAATATGCAGACTGTATTTTGCTTGTGTTTTTTCTCAATAAATACTGCTACCTGAGTTCTCTCAGGGTTGGCATTTTTCTCAGAGACAGTTCCCTGTGTCTCATTTCAAATGTCAATCCACCATACTCCCTTTTTGAAGATGGGGATGACCATGGTTTGTGACCATAGTTTTGGCAAGGAGCTGGTCCTGAAAGATTTTTCAAAGATTATGCTTAGAGGTTCTGCTATGGCAGTGGATAGCTTTTTTAAGAAGTAGGCACATATTCCGTCCGGTCCAATAGATAGGGATGGTTTTAGATTGTGTAGTGCTTTTTCAACATTGTCTTTTGTAAAATCGATATGTAGTTGTCTGTGGTTCGACTAGGAAATACTGGGCATGATCCAAGCTGTTCTGTCCAAGGGTTCCAAGACCGTAATTATGCACACGCTTATTTTAAAAACAAGTCTTATTTTATTACAATGTTGGTAGTGAAACTCAAGCAGCCGGTAATGAAACTCAAGCAGTTCCTTGAGATAAGCACCCACCTTTCTGTCCTGTGAAGTAGCAGAAGTGTCAAATGAACTAGAAAAAAACCAACCGAACTACAAAGAGCTTCTAGAAAGACTCTGAACTGATCGAACTACTTTGCTTCCTGCAAAGGTATCGTCATCTTGGCCTGACCTTTATACCTTATGGGAGGGGCAATCACCTCCCAGCCTTACTCCCGAGATGCCCCTTTTGTCCCAGCTGCTCTCGCCTTCTAGCAGCTCTGTGCACACGCGCACTGGAAACAGGCTCCCCTGGGTCCTCTGCCTCACTGCTGCCAGACTCCAAGGCTCTGGAGGCAGCACCCCACTCCCAGATGGTCCTGGTCCCCATCCCTGCATCGGATGCAGGACCCTTATCCAAGTCCTCTCCAGACTCCCGGACTGGTCCCCTTTCTTCCCCTCTGTCTGATTCCGCTGTCGCCTGCACAGGCTGCCTGCAAACCCACAACACAAGCTATCATATTGTTAAAAGCTGGCCAAGATGAATAAAAGTTTATGCAATCCAGTCTCCTAAGCAAAAAGAGTCCCGTCCTTCCAGATTTAATTATTGCTTTTTATACACTCACATTAGCATCATACTATTTTATACTGCACTCGGTATGATATTACAGTTTATAAGCTTAATATTAAAAGTTTTAGTGATATAGTAGTTTTTACAGCTTCGGGTAAATACACCTAAGTTTTTAGTTATTTTTCCACAGCTAAAGGGCGAGATGGTTCCTATCAGAATGGCCATGAATTTTTATAGTTCTATTTTATTTTATGCTCACAAGTGACTAAAATAAAGTTGAAATTGGAATAGGGGCAGCATAAAGAAGGTAATTTGCTGGCGAAGTAATTTACTGAGAAGAAGTATTGGTAGTCCTCAATATACAGCCACAATTGAGCCCCGTCTCCCTTCTTCTACCTCTCCCCTGCTCTGCCCAGCCGGACTTTGCCCTTCCCCAGTTTCCTCCACAGCCAATGGAGCCACACCCCCACTCCCTGTCAGCTGCTCGTCTTCCTCCTTGGATTCAGACTCCGACAGGGGCATGACATCATGTGTGTTTTCTGTTTTATTCCCCCAATTCCTCTTTGCCTTCTGTATGATTAATAGCAACACACACACACACACTCACAAAGAGCTTGTGCTGTTCCAAATGTCTAGCTAGTAGAAGAGAGAGAATAATTTGAGGAAGGAGCCAGGGAGACCTGTCAAACCATCTTCTAATGTTTCTCCTCATTCACCTGTACCTGAAAGAGTGGTGCTATTTTATCAGTTCAGCCTGGTTCTGCAGAGCCGGTAGCGGCGATGAGCAGCGGAGACTGAGCCAGTCCTCTCTGTGGCTCCGCTGTTGGGCCCGCCCATCCCGAGCTCCCGTACTCACTTTTATCCAACGAATTGGAAGCGCAGCTGCTTTGCTATGCCACACAGCAGCTGCTGAAGCGGGCTGCGCAAAGTGTGCATTTGGTACATGCGCGCACACACCAAGTATGTGCACAAGCACAAAGCGCTCCCACCAAGCCACGCCGACCGAACCGGTGGTAAAAATATTTGAATCCCAAACCCTGACCTGAAAGATCTCATACCTTGCAGGCAATAATTGCTTATCTTAATACTGTAAATAAGTGGTTCCCAACCTTTTTTTTGCCCCGCACCCCTAAAGAAATTTCACTCGAACCTCGCACCCCCTGAAATTTAGACTTTAGGAACTACTGAACGCGTTAAATATATGGTAGGATTGAATATTTTCAGCTATGTATGTGATGGCCACTAAATAATGATACTTAAGTCTAAAATGAAAACAAAGTTAATCCATTGCATAATAAATAAAAATGCCAACATATAGCCAATATCCTATTATTTACCTGGACTTTTCTCGCACCCCCTGGAATATCGTCTCGCACCCCAGGTTGGGAACCCCTGCTGTAAATTATAAATGAAATTGGAGTGAGGGCAATAATTACCTGATGAAATGGATTGATTTTGCTTTTGGCTTGCACAGACATATTACTCACCTGACTAGTAAGAGTGCTGAGCGATGAGACGTAAGAACTTCCTAAAATTTCAACTTAATTATAATGAATGTTTGACATACTTCAAAGAAATGAAATCCTATCTCTTCCTTTCATTGTTAAAGCCTGAAAATTAAAAATGAAGAATAAAAACTTCCTTTCTTCCTCCCTCCCTCCCTCCCTACCCCCTTCCTCCCTCATTTCCTTTCCTTTTTTCCTTCCCTCCTTCCTCACCTCCCTCCTCATCTTTCTTGCTTTTTTTTCCTTTCTTTCTTCCCTTCCTTCCTTCTTCCCCCTCCCTCCCTCCTTTTCCTTCCTTCCTTCCTTCCTTCCTTCCTTCCTTCCTTCCTTCCTCACCTCCCTCCCTACTCTTTTTTTCTTTTTTCCTTTCTTTCCTTCCTTCATTTCTTCTTCCCTCCCTCCTTTCTTTTCCTTTCTTTTCCTTTCCTTTCCTTTCTTTCCTCACCCCCCTCCCTCCATTTCCTTCCTCCCTCCCTCCCACAAAAATTCACAACTATATATGGTAAATAAAGCCATTGCTTTTAAAAAGTATAACATTATATTGTTATCACCAGTGTTGCTGCTGTTGTTATTGCTTAATAAAGCAAACACATGCAGAAAAGTTACATCTCCCCGAGACACAAGTTAAAGGTAACTGACTCTGCTGCATAACTGGAGCCATTCTGTATAGCCAGCAGATATAAAGCCCATGAGGGAAGCACATGGATTATTGCTTTTGGGAGAGAAATGGTTGCTTTGGAGAATATAAACATCTCAACAATTTGTGTTGCCTTTTTCCCTATTCTGAAGTCCTGGTTATGGTGTTGAAAGGCTGGAAAATGCCTTTCTTCTGAGGGTTCGGTTTTCCTGCTGGGAGAACTCCAGTGCAAGGATTCAGACAACTGCTTGGAAGCCGGTTCTTTTTATTTTTCAGGAAGGCGAGAGATAGCAAGAAGTCTGCGCTCCTGGAGCTAGCTCTCTTTGTATAATAAAAACCCTGATTTTTATACCTTTTTCTCCTTTTGTGTGTGAGTGCTTGTGTTTGTATTTCTTAATGTTTTAAATCCTGTCAGGGGTTGTCTTCATTTCCGCCGGAGGGTAAACTCCGTGGGGTGCAGAAGGCAAACTTTGCAGGGTAGTTTGATTGGATTATCAGTTTCCTAATGTTTTCTTGTGGCAATCTCCTGTCTGTCTCCTTTGCAATATATTTTGTGTCTTTTGTCTGTTTGTTTAGCTGATTTGGCATGTCTTGTGTTTGTAAGGGTTTTCTTTTCTTGTTTCCTTAGTTTTCTTAATTATTTGGGCTTTTGTCTAAGGGGCTTCTTTACTACCTTTTATTAAATCTCTTTTCCTATGCAAGTTTGTTTTATGGCTGGCCTGATGTTCCCTTTGGGCTTTTCCTGCTTGGGTGTCACCACTGTCCTCATGAAGTTCCCTTTCCACAATGGCACTACAGAGATTTCTGATTGTCTTCTCAGAAGGATTAAAGTCAAAATGTTGAATACTTAAAAAAAGGAAAACATTAGACAACCTTGCTATGATTTCAGAGATACAGCTGGTCCTTGACTTAGAACCTTTCTTTTGGCAACTGTTGGAGATGTGAGCTTTGCAAATCTTTAATTCTCCCAAAGGCGCTTTTTTCCAAAAAGCAACTGAACTTTCTCAGTTTTTTCCCCCCACCATGAAAACATTTCACTTCTCATCCAAGAAGCTTCTTCAGTTCTTGGATGAGAAACAAAACAAACCCAAGAAAATCCAGTTGCCTTTTGGAAAAGCACCAATGACCTGGATGATTGAGAATCTCCATAGAGTTTTACCTAATTAGGTTTCTCCAAATAAAATGTTTCTGAAATTTGCCACTTTAAGATACGTGGACTTCAACTCCCAGAGTCCCCCAGCCAGCATTTCAGGAGTTTAAAAAATCCATATATCTTAAGAGAACCACCATGGCTCCAAATCATGATGAGATTTTGGAGTGCTTCAAACAACAGGAATAAGGTAGAAGTTAGTTCCTTCCACCTACTATATGGACAATCTTAATTTGAGTTGGGGGCCCGCTCCAATTAGCTAATTAATATAACCATTTCATTAATCCTGTCAGAATTTTCAGGGCAATTAGCTCTTTCCCTTACTCTACCCAAAGTAATCATTCTCTCTCAGTCCAACACACTTCATAGGGTTGTTGTTGTGGAGAAAATAGGAAGAGAAGGAGCATTAGCAGTGGTGGGATTCAATTTTTTTTATTATTACTGGTTCTGTGGGTGTGGCTTGGTGGGCGTGGCAGGGGGAGGATACTATAAAATCTGCAGTCAAAGGGGGTATTTGCTGGTTCTCCGAACTATTCAAAATTTCCGCTACCGGTTCTCCAGAACTGATCAGAACCTGCTGAATACCACCTCTGAGCATTATATGTGTTTTTGAGAGCCAGTTTGGTCTAGCGGTTAAGGGACCAGGTGCCAAAGTAGGAGACAGTGAGTTCTAATCCCACTTAGGGAATAAAAACTGGTTGGGTGTGTTTGGGCAATTCACCAGGAGACTGGGAATTCTAGTCCCACCTTAGGCATGAAGGCTGATGGATGAATTTAGATAAATCTCCAGGAAACTGGGAGTTCTAGTCCTGCCTTAGGCATGAAAACTGACTGGATGTGCTTGGGTAAATCTCCAGGAGACTGGGAGTTCTAGTCCTGCCTTAGGCATGAAATCCAGTTGGGTGTCTTTGGGCCAGTCCCTCTGTCTCATCTCAAGCCACCTCACGGGGTTGTTGTGGGGAAAATAGGAGAAGAAAGCAGTATTAAATATGTTAGTGTCCTTGAGTTACCTGTAAAATAACACAGACAGACAGACAGATGATAGAAGATGGATGGATGGATGGATGGATGGATAGGCAGGCAGGCAGGCAGGTAGACAGACAGATAGATGAGAGAGAGAGAGAGGGAGAGGGAGAGAGGGAGAGGGAGAGAAAATGAGGATTAGACATGCCTTTTTTCCCTCTTTGGAAAGGAAATGTTCGATTTCTACTAAACAGAATATATGCACCCCTGCTTTATACTGTATATTCATGTATATGCACGCCGCCACAAACCCAGACCCATCCCACTATTCCTTTTGTAATGGGCAATGCTATGGGAAGTGCAGAAAAATGAATGAGATATGCCTAGGAAAAAGAAATTCTCGTTAAGCCAGGCTCCCTTTTGTCAGTAGACTTGTTCCGCAAACATCCAGCCCTCCCTCTTCTTCTGTTCCCTGCTTGTCCTCCTCTCGCTCCATTTAAACATTGGTTTCCGCGTGCAAAATGGGCCCCGAGGAGAACCGACCCTCACTTCCTTTTATATTACATTTTGATGAGGACGTCCACGCACAATCTATATTCCTATGAATAATTCGGCTTCCAGGGCATTTAAAATTTATTCTCTCTCCATAATTCTCTGTTCCATTAAGATAATTCAAAGTCCCCAAATGTGGTTCTATTGCCTGCAGAATCCGCCTGGCCAGGATTGCTTTGTATTAACATGTGTGTGTGTGTGGTGTTTTTTTCCCCCCTCTTCTTCTTTCCTTTGGCTCATAGTTTTAACATTTTTACTCATTTTCTGCCTGCCTTTTTGTCCAAAGTGGACTATAATAATACACATGGAACGCTTTTGCTAATTCCCCCTTCATTGCTTAAATTAAGAAATGAACCGTGCGTAGGTGCGTTTGCAAGAAAAGAGGTGTTTAAACCAAACAAACAGATCTTTTTGTAAACAGGGACTCATCGATCACTGTTCTCAAACGTTCTTGGGTTTCTGAATTTCTTTTTTTAATGCTTTTTCATCCTATTCCTATTCATCCAGCCTGGTCGCCTCGCAGAATATTTATTTATCATTTCACGTTAATTCAGAATATCGCACGATGTTTTCCAGAAATTCACCTCTGGCTTTTCTGTTACCGCTTCTCGTATAACAATTCACAGTAGCCAATTTGCAACCTCTTTCTTTCTTTCTTTCTTTCTTTCTTTCTTTCTTTCTTTCTTTCTTTCTTTCTTTCTTTCTTTCTTTCTTTCTTTCTTTCTTTCTTTCTTTCTTTCTTTCTTTCTCTCCTAATTCCTTTGCTTTCACGATGCATGCAAAACAGACTTTAGCGTCTACTCAGTCAAGGTTGAGAGTGCTATTAAGAGCTCCGTCTTCCTCTGAGTTTTATGTTTGAAAGAAAAATACTGTTACAATTTGAAAAAGTGAAGGGCACCAAAGGTTGCGTGCTTCCAAGCGCAGTATTTATTAAACAGTTTTCAAGGACTCTGGTCGTATAACCCCTCACGCCCTGTTATGCTGATTCGTTGGGGGTGGATGCGTAGTGATGCTCCTGGGAGAAATACGTATATTACAAAGCCTGGAGCACCCTCAAAAGTACTGTCATCCTGTAGAATATTTGTAGGTCAAGTTTGAACTGCAAAGTCCATGGTGCTCTCTGAGCTTGGTGGTTTTCTTGTAGACATTTCATTACCAAACTAGGTAACATCATCAGTGTTAAGAGGGAGCAGGACAAACCCCAGTCCCTTCCAGTACTGATGATGTCATCTAGTTGGGTAATGAAATGTCTGCAAGAAAACAACCAAGCTCTGAGAGCACCAGGACCCCACACAGTCCTACTACTACTATTACTGCTACTACTAGTAGTAGTACTACTACTCTCTGAAAACCCCACTTCATTCTAGCTCTGCTGATGTTACCTAGTCAGCTAATGAAATGTCCACAACAAAACAACCAAGAACAGAGAGCACCAATGGACCCTACACAGCCCTACTACTACTACTACAACTACTACTACTACTAGTAGTAGTAGTAGTAGTACTCTCTGCAAATCCCACTCCCTTCCAGCACTGATGTTACCTAGTCAGGTAATGAAATGTCTGCAAGAAAACAATCAAGCTGAAAGAGCAGCACGGACCCCACACAGTCCTACTTCTACTACTACTACTACTACTACTACTACTACTACTACTACTACTACTACTCTCTGAAAACCCCACTCCATTCTAGCTGTGCTGATGTTACCTAGTCAGCTAATGAAATGTCTGCAACAAAACAACCAAGAACAGAGAGCACCAACGGACTCCACACAGCCCTACTACTACTACTAGTAGTAGTACTAGTACTCTCTGCAAATCCCACTCCCTTCCAGCACTGATGTTACCTAGTCAGGTAATGAAATGTCTGCAACAAAATAATCAAACTGAAAGAGCACCACGGACCCCACAGAGTCCTACTTCTACTACTACTACTACTAATACTACTACTACTACTCTCTGAAAATCCCACTCCATTCTAGCTGTGCTGATGTTACCTAGTCAGCTAATGAAATGTCTGCAACAAAACAACCAAGAACAGAGTGCACCAAGTCCTCCTCCTCCTCCTCCTCCTCCTCCTCCTCCTCCTACTACTACTACTACTACTACTACTACTACTACTACTCCAAGGGACCTCACAGTACTATCATCCCAAACAGCACCTTCCCATGGTGCCGTTTGGGATGATAGTTAAAGCAAGCAAGCACCTATATCAGGGAGAAATTTTATAACATTCGAAGAAAACCCTTTAGTTTGATCCAGGCTGGCAAATGGCTCAAAGCAGAGGCAACGTTTATTTGACAGCAGTCAAAGATAGCTACAAAATTATCGTTTTGAAGTGGTGGCTTTTATAGGGCAGCCATTCTGTTGTCCCCAGAATGTGTAGGAACTTAGCCTGCCTTTGGGAGGTTGCTGGAGACCACACAGTGTCTGATAGAATTAGGACGGCAGTGGCTCACGTGGTTGGGACACTGGGCTGAGGATCAGCAGGCTTGCGTTCGAGACCTAGTTGCTGCCAAGGGGTGGGATGAGTTCCGGTCACACGCTCCAGCTCCCTCCAACCCAGCAGTTTGAAAGCGGGAGACCACAAATAAATCAATGGGCACCACTTCAGTGGGCAACTATATAGGGACACAAAATGAACCCCCAACAGTGTGTGTGTGTGTGTGTGTGTGTGTTCTGGCAATGGTGATGTCACTGCCAGATCCTTTCACCATAGAAGCACTTCGGTGCTTCCAAATCCGATACAGAAGTAGGAGTAGTAGGAGTAGGATCCTATAGAAAGGATGACATGGCTTGTTCTGACCAAGGCTTCCTGAGACACCAACAAACACATGGTAAATCCAAAACCCCTTTTATTTTAGTTCAATGGCTGTGAATTATCATCATTCACAGCCCATAATGAGTCTCAACCAGTTATAAATAGTCCCATGGAAATCTGCCAAAGTCTTTCGGGAGACTAAAGTACCAATTAATCTTTCAAAACCACAAATGCACAATGGAGCTTTCAGGTTCCAAACCGGCCAGAGTGAACAACGTTGCTTCCTGCAAAGGTTCCTGTCCCTTTGCACTTCCTTTATACCTTATGGGAGGGGCAATCACCTCCAAGCCTTACTCCCAAGTTGCCCCTTTTGTTTCAGTTGCTCTCGCTTTCTGGCAGCTCTGCGCACATGCGCATTGGGAATAGGCTCCCCTGGGTCTTCTGCCTCACTGCTACCAGACTCCAGAGGCTCCGGAGGCGGCACAGATGGTCCTGGTTCCCAGATGGTCCTGGTTCCCAGATGGTCCTGGTTCCATCTCTGCATCAGATGCAGGACCCTCATCCGAGTCCTCTCCAGACTCCTGGACGGATCCCCTTTCTTCCCCACTGTCCGATTCCACTGCTGTCTGCACAGGCTACCGGCGAACCACAACATTTCATATGTGGGAGTAGATAACAGTAAACCTCTCCTCTTATTCTGACCCAACCCAGTTTCCAAGAGAGCAAACACAAGACAAAGGCAGCAGCACAACCTTTTAATGTTTCATCTATTAATTCTGTTTCTTCACAGATAAAAGGCTGCTTCCAACTAATGAGCTCTGACAAGAAAGAGCCTTGCCAAGTTTTTGCAAGGCTGCCAAAAACCAACAGATAAGAAATAGTTTACAGCACAAGAGTCTTCAAATACCAACTGTAATGTCCACGAGGCTGAGTTTCAAAATGTCTTTGCTTCCTACAAAGAACGTTTGCTGCACAGCTGCCTTTTATCTTCTTGAAGGAGGGGCCTTAGCTTGCAGCTTTACTCCGTGCTATTCGCCCGTGCTATTGTAGCTGCTCTTTACTCCGTCGCCCGTGCTATTGTAGCTGCTCTTTCCTGAAAAACAATCCTGCGCGCACACGCACTTGGCACAGACTCCTTGGGAACCTCCTCATCGCTGCTGCCAGCCCCCACAATCTCTGAAGGCACCGCTCCCTAACGGTCCTGGCCCCTCATCTGAGTCCTCGCTCTCCTCAGCCGTCTGCACCTGCTGCCGGCTAACCACAACACCTCTCTTATGCCAAGAAAAACCATATGGATAGACAAGCTAAAGTGACGGATGGCATTGTGCCAGTTGATGGGCCCTTCAGGTTGGATGGCCCTCAACATGCTCTTGAGGGAAGCACAGAGGGATCTTCTGGAGTGCCACTGGTGTGACTAGCTCAAAGCCTTTGGGAGACTCAGTGGCTGGCGTTGTTCAGGGAGAAAACAGGGAAGATAGAATTGCGGTGGGATATGGAACGTTTGTACACAGGAAAGCTCGGTGCATAGGCAGGTAAAATGAATATTGACTTACCAATAAAGGAGAATGTTTGCAGCTCAGGTTTTTGCACTCCAGGTTGAAAGGATTAGCCGGGGACATCATCGTACTCCTAAGGATGCCCAGTCAGGAGTCCCTTTCAGGTCCCCACCAGGAGCTGGAGTGAAGGATGGGAACTCAACCCTGCCCCACAACAGCTTTTGAGTGCAGATTCTCTAACTTCCTTCCCAGCATTCCAGCCTCATATTGCCCCATAAATCTGTACATTTGCTCCTGGCATCAAGTTAATAGGCATGTTATTGTGAAAAGTTATTGGCTGCAAGAACTGCAGGTCCTCCCTGCAGTTGATTTGCTTAAATCAGCATGAAGCACACTTTAGTGATTACAACCATAGGGCAGAGAAGCTACCAGAATGGTTGTTAGAATTCTGTTCAGTCAGGGAATCCGAATTAAATATTGATCATGGCTGTAAAGCAAGCAAGGGAAAGAACGAAAGCATTCCAGCTGGCCATTTAAAACCCACAAACCATGACTGTCCATCTGCACACGATTAAACCCTCACTGATGAAAAACAATGAAAAGGGTGGAGGGAAAGATAAAAGAGGAATTAATCAGATTTAACTGAAACAAAACCATCCACCCAAAGAAAGATTGTCAGAGAAAGAAAGGAAGAAAAAGGAAGGAAGAAAAAGAAAGGAAGAAAAAGAAAGGAAGAAATAAAAAGGACGAAAGGAAGGAAGGAAGAAGGAAGGAATGAAAGAAAAAAGGAAGAAGGAAGGAAAGAGAAAGAAAAAAGGAAGGAAGAAGGAAAGAAAGAATGAAGGAAGAAAAAAAAGAAAAAGGAAGAAAGGGAGGGAGGGAGAGAAAGAAAGAAAAAGGAAGGAAGGAAGAAATAAAAAATAAAAAGGATGAAAGGAAGGAAGAAGGAAAGAAGAAAGAAAACAAGAATAAAGAAGGAAAGAGAAAGAAAAAGGAAGGAAGAAAGAACAAAGGAAGGAAGGAAGAAAGAAAAAGGAAGAAAGGAAGGGAGGAAGAAGGAAAGAAAGAAAGAAAAAGGAAGGAAGGAAGAAGGAAAGAGAAAGAAAAAGAAAGGAAGGAAGGAAGGAAGGAAGGAAGGAAGGAAAGAAAGAAAGAAAGAAAGAAAGAAAGAAAGAAAGAAAGAAAGAAAGAAAGAAAGAAAGAAAGAAGGATATAGGGGGAGAGAGAGAAGGAGAGAGATTAGGACTGAAGTCTAGTTTGGGAAATGGATGGATAGAGATGGACCACATACATACATACTTCTTATACACTGCTTTGTATGTCCCATAGATTTATTTACTGTGTGTCTCCACAGTTACATACAGAGCAGTGTATAAGAAACAAACAACCCCCCCCCAAAAAAAACCCCAAACAAGTAATTCAACCCAAAATGAAGAATTAAAGCAACCCAGATACAATCATAGCTATGTTTATAGGCCGGATAAATTTGACCCAGTTACATCCATAAAATTCAGATTTCCCCTATTCAGTTGGTCCCTGTTTTGTTAGGAACAGAGAGCGAATCTTTTGAAAATGAGATGAAAGATTCATGAAATACCTATAACCACGTGTACTTTTAGCTATATTTATCTACCTATATTAACCAAAAGTCACATCCCGAAAGGGCAAGTTTAGAATGCACACACCACATACATACCCAGAATTACTATCAGCTAGTTAAAATGTGTTACCTATAATGATTAATTGCAGTAAAATGAAGTTGATCTTCTCTTCCTCTTCCTCCTCTTCCTCCTCTTCCTCCTCCCCTCCTCCTCCTTCCCTTCTTCTTCTTCTTCTTCTTCTTCTTCTTCTTCTTCTTCTTCTTCTTCTTCTTCTTCTTCTTCTTCTTCCTCTTCCTCTTCCTCTTCCTCTTCCTCTTCCTCTTCCTCTTCCTCTTCCTTTCCTTCTTCTCCTCTTTCTCCTTCTCCTCCCCTCCCCTTTCTCCTTCCACTTCCTATTAAAAGCAAAAATCATTAAATTAGATTCCCCCCTCCTCACTTTGGCTCAACTTTCCTACTTCTACCTCTCCTGTTGGAAGTTCCAGTCATTTGTCTCCTGGTGCGTTGCACTTAGCTAAAAAAATATTGAGAAATGCACTAAGTTGTTAAAGAACAGAAACTCCCGATGGTGCTTGTGGCCTCAGGACAAAGGATAGATTAACAATACCGCGGGATTCCTCAAATTTCATATTTCCTGGGAAGAATTTAAATGAAAGCATGAAAAGAATGGCTGCTGAAATTTCATTTGAAGTGAGACAGCCCGTTCTAACCTTCTAGCCGAATGCCCCTGGTGATGACAGAGACCATCGTAATGACTTGCTTCTTTGTGGAGCCCAACATTCATTACAATTTCTGAGATGGGGCGGGGGAGAAATGGACACATTAAAACTGAATGGGAAGTGCCTTTGTATATATAGTTGTGCTTAGGGAGATGTTCTATTGATAGATATTAAGTTTATAGGCAGAACCTATTGTTGGAAGAAATATCCATCTGATTTAGTTCCAAGTGGGAAGAAAGACACTGGAAACATGCAGGCTGGTTGGAAAAATGGTTTAATGGAGCAGGGCCATCAAGCACATGGTCCTAGTGAAGCTGACCACATCGAGTGGAGAGAGACTGTTATTTATACCCTCTGTTGGGCTTTGCCCTTGAGCTTCCTGTTCCTGTGGCAAGGGCATGTATTCTATTGGTTGCTGTCAGATTCCCATGGGGCTACGCAGGGGTCATAGCTGATTTTGTAGGATATCTGAGTCACGCTTGGTTGAAACTTGGGCTGATGCAATGAAGGGGCTTTGTTGTGCAGTTCCTATTGTGGCTGTGTCAACTCGTAAAGCGTTCCTGGCTTGCTCCCGAGTTGCCATAAGAAGGGGAAGGGGGAGATCTGATGAGAGCAGTTCGGTTGCTAGGACCAGAAGCACATTCCACACATGCCTTTCTCAAGATTGTGTTTCAGGTTACCAGAGCCAGATGGAGTGGTGTGTTTTCTACAGCCCGCAAAAGTGCTCCGTTGGAGAATGTGATTTATGACACCTTGGGAGGAAGGGGGAAACAGGGTCATAGGTAGACAGTAAATTACATAGGGCAGAGCCGACTGCACTGGGGGGGGGAGGGAAGTGCCGATATGTTTCTCCTAATAAATAATCGGATTTCTTTTGAAACTTGGCTCGAGGCTCATGAATTAATTAGGGCTTCACTTGGAACCCTGACAGGCTGAATGGCTTTGCCTTGAAGGATAATCCCACCATCCTGCAGCTGAAGGTCTTTAGATAGTCTGGCCCAGTCCTTCTCAATGGATAGCCAAATATCTGCTGGGGGAAGGGAGCTGGAGCTCTCTGAGCTTCTGTCTTTAGAAACATGTTTCTCCTTTAGGGAAAATATAATATTTTGCCTTTTAAATCTTTCCTAACATATTTCGTTCTTCTAAGAAGGGTGGCTGCTACTGTAACTTCCTACACTATTTTTACCTATTAAGTGCATCCTAAATTTATGCAGGAACCTCAGAGATCCTCAGAGGAAAGAAACATGTTACCACATTTGGATAGAAGGCAAAACAATTCTGAAAAGAATGCCATATATTCTCCCCCCCCCAAGAGATGGAGGCTTTTGCAAAGATTGAACACGAAGCACTCCCAAATTCTAAGCAAAGTGGTACTGCAGAGTATACTCAATGAGAAATACAACTAATCTCATTGTGGTAAGGAAAATACATGTATAAAAAAAGCAGGGTAAAAATGATTCTAGTTTATTATAGCTCCCACCAAAAGGGTCCAATAAATCATCGTTGAAACAACAGTGGCGTTGAAGGTGTTGCTCTTATCTTGGTGTTACCCATCTGTTGGAAATGTGTTTTTATGCAATTAAAACTGGGAATGGAATGGAATTAGAATAGAATAGAATAGAATAGAATAGAATAGAATAGAATAGAATAGAATAGAATAGAATAGAATAAGAACAGAATGGAATGGAATGATATAGGAATAGAATGGAATGGAATGGAATGGAATAGAATAGAATAGAATAGAATAGAATAGAATAGAATAGAATAGAATAGAATAGAATAGAATAGAATAGAATAGAATAGAATAGAATAGAATAGATGGAGTGGAATGGAATGGAATGGAATAGAATAGAATAGAATAGAATAGAATAGAATAGAATAGAATAGAATAGAATAGAATAGAATAGAATAGAATAGAAACAGAAACAGAAACGGAACGGAACGGATTAGGAATAGGAATAGGAATAGGAATAGGAATAGAACAGAACAGAACAGAACAGAACAGAATAGAATTGGAATTGGAATTGGAATTGGAATTGGAATTGGAATGGAATAGAATATGACAAGACAGGATAGGACTGGACTGGACTGGACTGGACTAGACTAGACTAGACTAGACTAGACTAGACTAGACTAGAATAGAATAGAATAGAATAGAATAGAATAGAATAGAATAGAATAGAATATTACTGGCCAAGTGTGACTGGACACACAAGGAATTTGACTCCTGTGCATAAACTCTCAGTGTACATACAAACAGCAAAGTGATAGGTCATATATCATAGATCACAGTTACAATCATTAATCATAAGATACAACAACAAGTGATAAATCATAGATGTCTATAGGAGAAGGTGTTAGGAAAAATGAGATGAAAAGCATAATAGCAACATAGCCCTATTACATGGGTAAATATCCTTAGACATAAGACAGAGCTGTGGGAATTCAGCAGAGTCATGGCACGGGGGCAGTGGTGGGATTCAAAATGTTTTACTAATGGGTCTGTGGGCGTGGCTTGGTGGGCGTGACAGGGGAAGGTTACTGCAAAATCCCATTCCCTCCCCACCCCACTCCACTAACCTGCTTTCCAGCTCTGTTCTCCTGTGCAGGGCAACAAAAGAAGACCCAGCTGATCAGCAGAGAATAGATGGGGTTGGTGGGGCCAGTCAGAGGTGGGATTGGCTGCTTCTCCGAACTACTCAAAATTTCTGCTACTGGTGTCATGTTTGGTTGCTGTGCCAAACCAGACAGTTACTGAGGTACAAATGACAGACTTCCCCACTATCCTGTCAGAGCTGAAGAAGCTTCTTGGATGAGAAGTGAAACATCTTCAAAGAAAAAATAAGTAAATTCAGTTGCCTCCTGAAAAAGCACCATTGTGATAACCAGGACCTGGATGACTACGAATCTCTACGGACTCACTCAATAATTCCTCTCTAGAATTGTATCACAAGTTCCTTGAGCAATCTGAGCTTTCTGAGTTGATGCAGGAAGAACGTCCTTTGATGCACCTTTTTAATGATGGTTCCAATGTTTAAGTGTCCATTTCAAGTCCTTGAAGAACCTTAGAAACTTGGGAGTTCCAGAACCTAGAAATTTGAAGGTCTCTACTGATGATTCTAATGCTAGGTGTCCATTTCAAATCCTTGAAGAACCTAGAAATTCCAAGTCTCAGAATTTAGAAACTTGAAAGGGTCTCCTGTTGATACTGCATTGCCTAATTGTCATGCTCCTGTCAGTCTGAATCCGAGGAGGAAGACAAATAGCTGACAGGGAGCTGGAGTGTGGCTCCGTTGTCTATAGAGGAAACTGGGGAAGGGCAAAGTCCGGCTGGGCAGAGCAGGGAAGAGATAGAACAAGGGAGAGAGAGTTCAGAGGAAGACCCAGGCCCACCCCCTCTTCATCCAAGGGCACACAGGGAGGAATGGAGAAGAGAGCAACGTGGGTTGCATGGCTTATGGGGAGGAAAGGGCCCTGATTCCCTTCATTATCCACACCTCGGATTAAGAGTTTAAAAGAGATGCATGCTAAGTGCAACTTCTGGGAGCAAATGAGAATTTACCTTGTGTTTAGTTATCTGGCGTCTTCCCAACTGTGTTGAGTTATTACCATGCCTTCACATCTGGAATTATTGCTCCTGCCCTGCCATACTAATTACCTCATTTTGCCTTGATTGGACTTATAGTTTTTGTTGACCATGTTTTGGACTTGATTCTCTGCAGCCAAAGGCTGTTCCTGAGAGACTTTTTCTCCAGCACAGAAGGTAACCAGGACATTGAGGGCAAAGTTGGAGCGAATAAAGGGACTCCTACTGATTATCTGACTGTGTAGCCTTTGTGCCACACCCCTTTGGGTCATCACACTAATATGGTAAGAGATGGTAGAATGGGAGGGCTACTTCTAAAATCTGCTATTCGTCTCTATAGTTTTAAGAAGGGCGTGCAATATTAGCTCAACAAAGCTAATGTAATCGAAAGTCAAAGCAAAATTGGAGGTTCATGTCTGCATAAAATAAAATTAAAAAAAATATATCTCAAGGGGAGCCAGAAAGACATTTTAAGAAAGCTCCTGAGGAAACAGATGGCCATCGTCCAATTTTTAATCGATGGTTCAGATCTTAACAGCTGTGTTCATAATAAGGAAAAAATAAGGAAAAACATAAAAACCACTTTTTGAAATGGTTTTGTTGCTCTCTGCAGAAAGGATGAAAACTTCAAAGGGACTGCAAAATTGAAAAACAACAACTTTAATATATTAGAAAGGGAGTTTCTAATAGAATAATTAGAAAGGGAGTTAAACATTTTTAATGGATGATTCTGATCTTAATTATTGGTCTTGCATTATGCTGTAAGCTGCCTAGAGTCTAAAGCAGAACTAAAATACAGGCAGTCCTCAATTTATGACCACAAGGGAGTCTAAATTTACTGTTGCTAACTGAAACATTTGTTAACTGGTCCATTTTACAACCTTTCTTGCCACAGTTGTGAGGTAAACCACTGCAGTTGTTAAGTTAGGATCACGGTTGTTAAGTGAATCTGGCTTCCCCCATTGACTTTGTTTGTCAGAAGGGATCACATGACTCTGGGACACAGCAATAGTCATAACTATCAGTCAGTTGCCAATGAATTTTGGTCACATGACCTGTGATGACCCAGAGTGTAACACAAACATAACAAAATCCTAAACGTAAATATATGTCCTTTAATGCCTCCAACTTGGTCCCACTGTTCAATAATTCTCAGTTGGAGATAAAACTTATTCAAAAATAGTCTTCAAAAGAAAGCAATGCAGTCCGAACTTAATGAGCAGATAGAGGTGAAATAAAAAACCAAAACAAACTACAATGAAGGAATTTCCGCAATGGACCAGGATAAGTAATTACCAAATTCAAGGAGATAACAAGGCACAGTCTGTTGGAAGGACGCCAACCAAGATAATTTCAGCTCAAAATAAAACGTGGTTTGATTCTGGCAACGCTGTGTTTTAACCATCTCTCTTATATACTATTCTCCCCAGCTGCCACCAATGAGGGGGATCATGGCCGCTTCCTCTCTCGTAAGCCAAGTTGTTTCCTTCTCCGTTCCTCCCTGTGTTTCCTAGGATGCAGAGGGGATCTTCCTCTGGTTCTTCCTCTGACTGCCCTTCCCCAGCCTCCTCCACAACTTCTGGAGCCATGCCTCCATTCTCTGTCGGCTGTTCCTCCTCTCCTTCAGAGTTGGACTCTACCAAGGGCATGACATGACCGAGGGGATGCTGCAATGGTCATAAGTGTGGAAAATGGTCATAAGTCACTTTATTCAGTGCCATTGTAACTTTGAATAGTCACTAAATGAACTGTTGTGAGTCGAGGATTACTGAATTTTTGTTTGAGCAAAACAAATACTCCTTGTTTAGTGACCACAATTGGGACTGGCATCGTGGTCATTAAGTGAAGTAGTTGCCAAGTGAAACCAGAAGGGTGCTCACCATTGTACTTCAGCTTCCTTTCATTTATGCACTTGCAAAGTTTGCAAATGTAAAGATTGTTCCCTAGGGACTTCTTGATCACTGTTGTTAAGTGTGAACGGTTGCTAAACAAGGCAGTCACTAAACGAGCACCACTGCATGGATAGAAGAGTATAGAAAATACTTTTTATTTTAAAAATGCAATTTTGTAAGTGTGGCTCTTGAAATAAGCTTTTTCCAAGCGATCTATCCAATAGAGGTTTGTCTATAATCTTCATCAATTTCATACAAATTTTGTTTGGATATATTCATTTCTTGGGTATGTATTTTACCTATTGTTCCGAAAAGTATATGGTGAAATCTTAGTTGGCTAAGAATCCATATTTTTCTCTCTCTGCATTGTTCTGGTTGCAGTCTATCTTTGGCCAGCCTTCCTTAAGCTTTATGTGAGAAAATTGATTTTTCACCCTAGGTCAATGAAATGGATCACAGCACAAGAAGTTTAGCCTTTAGCAGGAACATATTTCTTTCTATTAATGTAAAACTATTCCTAAAAGGCTGCTTGCTGTGCCCATTTGAAGATCAAAGCAATTCTATTTCTCTTCTTCGGCTATCTAATAGAATTATTTTTCACCTGCCTTTCACCAACTAGATTTATACATTTTAGCTTGTTTTTCTCTTGCAAGATGGAAGGGGATTAAAAATAACTCTTAAGGAAAATGCCTTATTAAATTCCCAGCTCATACCTCCTACTAAATTTGAATCGTTTCCAAGTAAAGTATTATTTCTTTAAAAAACATGAAGGTAAAAATGGGGTTTATATGCATCAGCAATGTACAAACTTTTTATGATTGTGCTTTGTTATCAAATAAATCTTTCTAAGACTCTATCTATCTATCTATCTATCTATCTATGGTGTTCGGCTTGGTTCGGGTATTTTCCCACGTCATTGTAGTTGTTCTTTTAAAGTTGTAGCAACGTTTCAGCAGAATCTCATCTGCCATCATCAGGCTTCTGTATTGTGTCCGTCTGTCTATCTATCTATCTATCTATCTATCTATCTATCTATCTATCTATCTATCTATCTATCTATCTATCTATCTATCATCTATCTATCTATTATCTATCTCTATCTCTGTTTCTTTCATCTATCTATCTATCATCTATTTATCTCGCTCTCTCTCTCTCTCTCTTTTATCTGTCTGTCTATCTATCTGTCTATCTATCTGTCTATCTATCTATCTATCTATCTATCTATCTATCTATCATCTATCTATCTATTATCTATCTCTATCTCTGTTTCTTTCATCTATCTATCTATCATCTATTTATCTCGCTCTGTCTCTCTCTCTCTTTTATCTGTCTGTCTGTCTATCTATCTGTCTATCTATCTGTCTATCTATCTATCTATCTATCTATCTATCTATCTATCTATCTATCTATTTACCTATCTATCCATCTTCTTTCTTTCATTAATCTATCTATTTGTCTGTCTGTCTGTCTGTCTGTCTGTCTGTCTGTGTATTCGTGTGCTAATACATTGAAAAAAATTATTGATGTCTTATATCTAATAATATCGGATGTAGGAAGAGCTTGGTAAAGTCCAAACTGTAAGACCAAATTCAATTCCTGTCTCTAGTCCTCATATTCTGAAGAAATTGAAATCTGAAGAAAAATACAGATTTGATTTGGAAAAAAAATACGGATTTGGGAGCAGTTTCAGATTTTGATCCAAATGTTCTCTGCAGTTTTGAGGCGGTAGCAAAACATCTTCGACTTCCTCAACACACCCGTGCAACCCACTGCTTTCATCAAAATGATAAAATACAGGTAATCCTCGACTTACAACCACAATCGAGCCCAACGTTAACGTTGTGAAGTGGGAGGCATTTGTGAAGTGAGTTTTGCCCCATGTTATGATTTTTCTTGCCACATTTGTTAACTGAATCACTGCAGTTGTTAAGTTAGTAACGCAGCTTTTAACTGAATCTGGTTTCCCCGCTGATTTTGCTTGTCAGAAGGTCACAAAAGGGGAAAATCACACGACCCCCTGGGACATTGCAACCATCATAAATCTGAGTCAGTTGTCAACCATCCGAACAGAAATCATATGG
The DNA here is from genome assembly GCF_049901735.1 of Notechis scutatus. Classification (NCBI taxonomy): domain Eukaryota; kingdom Metazoa; phylum Chordata; class Lepidosauria; order Squamata; family Elapidae; genus Notechis; species Notechis scutatus. The sequence goes on from NC_142012.1 coordinate 8,241,163, forward strand.
CCGTGGGGATTCTGCAACAGTTATAAGTGGGTAACTTCAAATGATGTCATGCCCCTGTCGGAGTCTGAATCCGAGGAGGAAGAGGAACAGTTGATAGGGAGTGGGAATGTGGCTCTGTTGGCTGTAGAGGAAACTGGGGAAGGGCACAGTCCAGTTGGGCAGAGCAGGGAAGAGGTAGAACAAGGGAGAGGAGGTTCAGAGGAAGACCCAGGCCCACCCCCTCTTCATCCCAGGGCACGCAGGGAGGAACGGACAAGGGAGCAATGTGGGTTGCGTGGCTTATGGGGGGGAAGAAAGGGCCCTGATTCCTTTCATTAGCCACAACCAGGAATGAGAGTTGAAAAGAGATGCATACTGAATGCAGTAGCTGTTGGGAACAAACGTGAGTTTATCTTGCGTTGACTTTGCTTATCTGTGTTCCTGCCGTCCTCCCAACTGTGTTGAGTTATTGCCGTGCCTTCACGTCTGGAATTCTTGCTCCTGTCCTGCCAAACTAATTACCTCATTTTGCCTTGATTGGGCTTATAGTTACAGTTTTTGTTGACCACATTTTGGACTTTATTCTCTACAGCCAAAGGCTGTTCCTGGGAGACTTTTTCTCCAGCCAGAATATATTGGAGGCAAAGTTGGAGCTAATAAAGCACTCCTGCTGATTATCTGACTGTGTTGCCTTTGTGCCATGCCCAGGTCATCACAAACAGTCACTAAATGAACTATTGTAAGTTGTGGATTACCTGTAAATTATATACCATTGTAAGAGAAGCTCCACTCATTTGGACAGGCGTGCAACATTACAACAGCTAAACAACTGGCTGCAGCCCTCATCAGAATGGTGCAAGTGCTAATTTCTTCAACACAGATTTTAAGGTTTAATTTGGTAGCAATAGAAAGCCATTGAAATACAAAGGAGCTAGTCACATTAACTGTAGCTAATTAAAGTACTTTCCCTTTCATTAAGTTTAAATTAGATTAAATCACATTGCATTTAATCGGGTGCCCAAGAAATGTTGGTTTCAGCACCAACTGTTTTGGGAAATGCAGCTTTTTCTTCCTAAAATGCTTAATCTGTCCATCAAGCTGAGAACTCAGTTCTTAGTGCCTTATATGTGTACTTTTCTTATGAGAGAGATTTGCTGTCCTTTTGCTGAATTTTTTTCCCAAATTTCTCATTCAAGTCTATATTCCTTATTTCTAGCAGTCTCTTATTCAATGAAACTTATTCACTCACTCACTCACTCACACTCACTCACTCACTCACTCCCAACCTACCTTCCTTCCTTCCTTCCTTCATTTTCCTTTCTTGTTTCCTTCCAATCTTCCTCCCTCCCTCTGTCCTTTCCTTCTAACCTCTCTCCCTCCCTCCTTCCCTCCCTCTCTTGTTTCCTTGTTTCCTTCCTTTTCCTTTCTTGTTTCCTTCCTTCCTCTCTTCTTCCCTTTAATTTACCTACCTTATTTCCTTCCTTCCTTCCTCCCTCCCTTCCTCCCTCCCTCCTTCCTCTTTTGTTCCTTCCTTCCTGTTCCTTTCTCCTTCCTTCCTTCCTTCCTTCCTTCCTTCCTTCCTTCCTTCCTTCCTTCCTTCCTTCCTTCCTTCCTTCCTTCCTTCCTTCCTTCCTTCCTTCCCTCCTCCTCCCTCCCTTCCTCCCTCCCTCCTTCCTCTTTGTTCCTTCCTTCCTGTCCTTTCTCCTTCCTTCCTTCCTTCCTTCCTTCCTTCCTTCCTTCCTTCCTTCCTTCCTTCCTTCCTTCCTTCCTTCCTTCCTCCTTCCTCCCTCCCTCCCTCCCTCCTTCCTCTTTGTTCCTTCCTTCCTGTCCCTTTCTCCTTCCTTCCTTCCTTCCTTCCTTCCTTCCTTCCTCCCTCCCTCCCTCCCCTCCCTCCCTCCCTCCCTCCCTCCCTCCCTCCTTCCTTCTCTTTGTTCCTTCCTTCCTGTCCCTTTCTCCTTCCTTCCTTCCTTCCTTCCTTCCTTCCTTCCTTCCTTCCTTCCTTCCTTCCTTCCTTCCTTCCTTCCTTCCTCCCTCCCCCTCCCTCCCTCCCTTCCTTTTCTTTCCTTGTTCCTTCCAATCTTCCTCCCTCCCTCTGTCCTTTCCTTCTAACCTCTCTCCCTCCCTCCTTCCCTCCCTCTCTTGTTTCCTTGTTTCCTTCCTTTTCCTTTCTTGTTTCCTTCCTTCTTCTCTTCCTTCCCTGTAATTTACCTACTTTATTTCCTTCCTTCCTTCCTTCCTTCCTTCCTTCCTTCCTTCCTTCCTTCCTTCCTTCCTTCCTTCCTTCCTTCCTTCCTTCCTTGCTTCAGCAGAAAATAAAAACACCAAAGAGAAAAGAAAGATGAACCATGCCAGAGGCTTGAGAAATTGTACAAAATGTTCCCTTTCTCTGAGAGGAAGAAAACAAACAAACATGTCTTTCCATAGTTCAGGGGACAATTTGAGTCCATTTGCTGGCCCTTCTGCAAGATTTATGACAGACGCTCCATGGAGTCAGTTATTTAGCACAACTCAGCTGGCAAATGGAGTTTGATTCTTCCTGTGCCTGTTTTTTTCCCCCTGCCACTAATTTTGCTTTGATGAAGTGCAGAGTCCCCTTTAAAACTTGTCTTAGGAAAACTTGAACTTGAAAGCCTTTCCTTAGGTCACCATGAGATAACAGAATAACAGTGTTGGAAGGGACCTTGGAGGTCTTCTAGTCCAGCCCCTTCTTAAAAACCTCCAGTTTTGGAGCACCCACAACTTTTGAATTCCACTGATTAATTGTTCTCACTGTCAGGAAATCTCTCCTTAGATCTAGGTTGGCTCTCTCCTTGATTAGTTTCTATCGGTTGCTGATAAGATGATCGGTTGGTTGCTAATGGTTACATTGTGGATGGGATGATGAACCGTCAGATACTTGGAAAAATTGTAAGGAGGAGGCCAATTTCCCCTCGATATTTAAAGAAAGGTTACTAAATGAATCATGAGATGACTCTCACTGTTGTTTTTAAGTTCAGGCCCTCTACTTTAAGCCAACTGCTATAAAGGTTATACTCATTTATATATTTATTAGATTTAATAAGAGTGCCCAACTTCAGAATGACACTGGAGGGCTTACAATATATGCCACACGTAAGTTAAAAACACAACAGAAGCAACATGCCTGCCCAGACTAAAGCAGTATTTTTAACATGAATAAAAAGAAAACTCAGTAAGGACTCTGACGACGGAAGATGGATGGATGGATGGATAAACGGATGGGTGGATGGATGGGTGGGTGGATGATTGATTGCACTTGGTAATTAAAAAATGCCTATTTTCTGAATTTTTGCATATCATTGTCTTTCAGTGACAAAGCTATGCAAAAATTCAGAAAATAGGCATATATATATCAGCAGATTTAGGAGCATTCAGAGCTGGTGGGAGTAGTTAAACACGTCATAAGTTTAGAGTCCATGTCTTGAATTCCATTTACCCTTATCTAGGGCCAATGTAGTGCTGACTGTTGGCTGTAATAATAAATCTTTTGTGCTTGAATTTAATGAACAATCCCAGATCTTTGCACTGACAGTGAAACTTCTGTGGCCTATAGATAAGGAAAGGAAGTGGCAGGGAACACACAATCTCAAAACGCTGGTTGCATTTATTCTTTTTTTTTATTTAATGCTTTATTGAGTTTTCCATTTATACATAATACCAATAGTTATTAAACAGTGCTGTGACATTATATATACATTTATGTGTCTTATCAAAACTTACAATACACAATACTTTCATACCCTCTTATCTATTATATACATTATTTACATCTTCTATTCTTATATCTATTATCGATCCAAATAAACCATGTTTCCCATACTGCATTGTATTCTGTTTCTGCTTTCCCTTTTAATTCCATAGTTAATTTATCCATTTCCACACACTCTAATTTTTATTATTATTATTAAGCCTTCAGGTGATATGGAATTTTTCTTCTAGTACTGAGCATATGAAATTCTTGCTGCTGTTAATATATGTAATATAAGATATTTTGTCTTTCTGTTATAGTTTTTTTTTGGTTATTCCTAAAAGGAATAATTCTGGGACAAAATCAATTTTGTTTTTAGTTAACTCTTCTAACCATGTTTGAATCACTTTCCAGTATTTTTTCACTTTGGGGCATGTCCACCAAGAATGAAATGAGTACCTTGTTGTTGTCCACACTTCCAACAATGTGGTTTTAAATTTGGGTAGATCTTAGCCAGTCTTGAGGATGCCAAGTGCCAAAGGTAGAACATTTTATCTTGGCTTTCCTTGTATGCCGCCGTTTTTGTTATTTTATAATTCATATTGTTATTTTATAATTCATATTCTTTTCCCATTCTTCCAGATCAATAGTATGTCCAACGTTCCTACCCCATGCAATCATCGTTCCTTTCACAATTTCTTCCGCTCTTTCAAATTCTAATAAATGTTTATATAACTTTGATAATAATTTCTCATCTGGGCCAATCAAGATTTTATCTAGTTTTTGTAATTCATTATCTATTCCAAATTCCTCACTGTCTCTTTTATATCTTGTTTGAATTTGCATATAGGTCCACCAATCCAATTTTATTCCCCAATTTCTGTCTACTCTTTAGGTTCTTTTGGTCATCTAAAATTTCCCTATACCATTTTGCAAGATGCTAGAATTAGAGGAGGATTTGGTTTGCCTAATTGGGAGTTGTACTACCAAGCTACAAATTTGATGTGGGTCAAGGAATGGATAACATTAAGAAATACTAGATTGTTGACATTAGAAGGACATGATTTGTTGTTGGGGTGGCACACTTTTTTATGGTACAAGGGAACTAAAATACAGGGGTATTTTAGAAGACATCATATACGGGAGTCTTTGTGGTTAAATTGGGAGAAGATTAAAAAAACAATGTTATTTGAAAATTCCAGTCTGGTTATCGACTATTGAAGCATTTTCCTATCCTATAATATACAAGAAGGAATAAAATTTCCCTATACCTGGCCGTTCTCTTAACCTCCGTTATATTGGGGTGGATTACTGCTTCCAAGGGAGATACCCAGTTTGGAATTTTCAAATAATATTTATTCTTTATTTGTCTCCATGATTGTATCAGCACATTTCTTATTTTATGTCTATAGAAGTATAGATACAGTTTTCTTTATCCCACAGGAGAGCATGCCATCCTCTTTGTAGGTCATGCCCTTCTATGGTTAATATTCTTTTTTCCCTTAGATTAATCCAATCTCATATCCATACAAGTATTGCCACCTTATGGTATAGTTCCCAATCTGGAAGCCCAAGGCCACCTCTGCTCTTACTATCCTGTAAATCTTTTAACTTTATTCATGCCTTTTTGCCTGCCCAAACAAATTTTGTGATTGTTCTATTTAATTCTCTAAAAATTTCTTATCTAATTTTGTTGGAGTTATTTGAAATAAGTATAAAATCTTGGGCACAACATTCATTTTTATAGTTGCTATTCTTCCTAATAACGACAATTGTAAAGTCCCCCATTTTTCCAAATCTTTTTTAATCTGATTGAATAATTTGGTATAATTGTCTTCTTTTATTGAGGAGCACTTTGCTGTTAACCATATTCCTAAATATTTATTTTTGTGATTTATAATCCCATTACTTTTTCTAACTCCTTTTTATTTTTAATTGTTATGTTTTTCACTAGCACTCTCCCTCCGAGTGAGTCTCCAACCAGGGCATGACAATTTGTCTGCAATGGTATAGGGTCTACTGCTTGGGTGGGGTGGGGGTTGGGGTTGGACTAGAACAGTGGTTGCCAACCAGTGGGCCAGGGACCACTAGTGGTCAACGAGAAAATTTTGGTGGTCCGCAGAGAAATGTCACCCTCAGAGCACATACCCCCCCAAGCAATTAATCCAGGCTGCGCAGGAACACAAGGCTGCGCCACCCACATGGCCCGTGGGAACACAAGGCTTGCATCATTTGCATTGCAAACAACATGAAGTAGTGAGGGGAGGGGGGAAAGGGTGGAGGGGACAACTTGCCCCAATTGCCCCACGCGCCTCACCTGGCCACCGGGCTACTTCTTTCTGCTTCTTTCTTCTTCTGCTTTTGGCTGCACGCAAGGAAAACAGCAAAAATCTTACTTTCTCTCTCCCAAACTCTGCCAGAAATGAGTCTTTGGGACCCTGCAAGGCCTCCTGCTCCAAGAGGCTGCACCGGTGCGACAAGTCTCACAAAGACTCATTTCTGGCGCAGATTGGGGGAGAGAAAGAAAGACTTCTGCGGCTTCTGCTGCTTTCCTTGCATGAAGCCAAAGCTAGCTAGCTCTCTCTCTCTCTCTCTCTCTCTCTCTTTCTCTCTCTCTTCCTCTCTCTCTCTCTCCCCCTCCCCCTGAGAACAGAGCTGGAAATGGTATCCTGTGATCCCAAATAAAGAATGATCGATCGGTAGGAAAACGGGGTGAGGAATTTTCCTACAGACTTTTTGGGGGGATTTTCCCAGGGTTTCTGGTCTGTGGGATTTAAAATTATGAGTTTGGTGGTCCCTGAGGTCGTAAAGATTGGCAACCCCTGGACTAGATGACCTCCAAGGTCCCTTCCAACTCTCATTATTCTGTATCCAAAGCTGAGATGAAATACCTAGATGATTCCGTAGACATCTACAGCAATCCTCATCATCTTTTAACGACCCCATAATCCCTTGTGGGGTGGAGTATGGACAACTGAATGGAGCTAGCAGAGTGTTTTAATGGCCAGATGCCCTTCCTGTCGCCAGTGCAGAGTTTTGTCCAGCAAATATATTCTCCGTGTGTCCAGAGAGAGAAATATCTCTGTCAGCTGTGCCTCCATTCAAAATCCAAGAAAGAAAACCTTAGACTCCATTAAAATAGACAAAAGTACTTTTACTGGATATGAAGTGATAGCAATAAAAGGAAAGCAAGTTCTGAGGCAAATAGGCGGGAAAATTACATATTGAAAGTTATCCCAAGTTCCCTCCCCCAGGAGTTCAGACTGGACGTCCAATCTGAAGTGTGTATTATGCCATGTGGGGTCAGGTGGGGTCTCACCCATCTGGTATGCCAGGACGGTTGACCTTGGCCTAGAAAAGATAAGTGTATGCAGTTGTGCAGTAAGCAGGAAAGTGTCCCATCCATTTCAGTTCACACATTTTCGCACTCCAGCATCCTTCTCCCCCTCAACACCAAATTACCCCTCCCCCACGTTTCCATGGCAGCCAGCAAGAGTCAAGCAGCAAAAGATGTCAGGAAAACTTCTTGGAGGCTGACAATCTGCATCTACCTAGGATTGAACTCATAGCCTCCTGATTGTGAGGTCCACCTCTAGGCCAGCGTATCACTCCTGTAGACAGATAACAGATAACAGATAATCAGAGTTGGAAGGGACCTTGTAGGTCATCTAGTCCAATCCCCCTCCCAAGCAGGAGACCCTACACCATTTCTGACAAATGGCAGTCCAATCTCTTGTTGAAAGCCTCCAGCGATAAGGCTCCCACAACTTCCGAGGGCAACTTCTGTTCCATGGGTTGATTGTTCTCACTGTCAGAAAGTTTCTCCTTATTTCTAGGTTAAATCTCTCCTTCTACGTTATTCCTTGTCTGGCCTTCGGGTGCCTTGGAAAATAACTTGACCCCCTCCTCTCTGTGGCAGCCCCTCAAATATTGGAAGACTGCTATCATGTCTCCCCTGGTCCTTCTCTTTACTAGACTAGCCAGGCCCAGTTCCTGCAACCGTTCATCGTATGTTTTAGCCTCCAGTCCCCTAATCCTCCTGGTTGCTCTTCTCTGCACTTTTTATAGAGCCTCAACATCTTTTTATAATGTGATGAACAAAACTGGATGCAGTACTCTAGATGTGGTCTTACTAAGGCTTTATAGAATGGTATTAGTGATCTTGATTGATCTTGATTGTATCCCTCTGTTAATACAACTTAGGATTGCATTAGCTTTTTTGGCTGCTGCTGCACACTGCTGGCTCATATTTAGCTGGTTGTCCACTAAGACTCCAAGATCCCTCTCACAGTTACCGCTATTGAGCCTGGTTTCACGCAGTCTATATGTGTACTTTGGGTTTTTCTTGCCTAAGTGTAGGACTTTACTTTTCTCTACATTGAATTTCATTTTGTTAGATTCGGGCCCAGTGTTCTAGTCTGTCAAGATCCATCTGCATCTACAGCAATGCTCTCTTCAAATATGTGGTCCAAAATACCTTCCAGGAGCCACATCACGAGTGCACAGGGAATGTGCTTCTTGCATTTAGAAGTGTGTTTCTGCTCGCATGAGAACTGGTGGCAAGAGGCAACTAATTCGATCCAGGGGGGGAAAAAATACAATGGAGGAAAACAACCATGTAAGAATGCTAAATAGCTCCGTGATAGATGGTGACGATGCCAACGATGTTTCCCCAAGATGGAACAACTGTGCCTGCTTGCTACTGTTTCCATGACTCCAGCTAGAATTTCTGGTCTGTAATTCCCATGAGTTCAGCAGGACAGAATAAACAAGGCTGCCTTATTGACAGTAATAAAGGCCAAGCAGATGGAGGGTACTTCTTAGCAGAAGGAACTGGGCCAACCTTTTATCCGCAGGTAATGAGACATTGCCTGCAGGAAGACACTAGTGGAAATCTACTGCTGGCTACTGAATTGCCTGTGTAATATTACAGCCATATGCCTCGTGTGCACAGGGGGAGTTGCTATGAGAGACCCAAATCTTTGGAACTCAGCCGTTGCTCAGTCTCTGCTCACAAAAGCCATAACTCCAAGGGGCATCTCCACTCACTAGATAAGCCTGTTTTCACAAAGAACATAAGCAGACAGGTGACTGGGTGACACTGTTGGCTGGGCCATTATTGAACTTGCTCCCCTTCCTCAACTTCTCCATCTGTTACTGTCACTGCTCCACACAAGCACAGTTTTTACCCTCACTCTGCTAAACAACTAATTCCCGCAACACCATCAAGCTATTTAGTAAGGCTGTATTACAGAGGTGGTATTCAGCAGGTTCTGACAAGCTCTGGAGAACCGGTAGCGGAAATGTTGAGTAGTTTGGAGAACCAGATAACCCCACCTCTGACTGTCCCTGCCCCCATCCATTCTCTGCCTCCTGAGTCCCAGCTGATCGGCTGGATCTTCTTTTGTTGCCCTGCACAGGAGAACAGAGCTGGAAAGCAGGTTAGTGGGGTGGGGAGGGAAGGGGGATTTTGCAGTAACCTTCCCCCAGGAGTGGGGAGGGAATGGAGATTTTGCAGTAAACACCCACCAAGCCATGCCACATCCACCAAGCACACCCATAGAACCAGTAGTAAATTTTTTTGAATCCCATCACTTCTGTATTACTATTATTCTTCTTGTCTTTCCTATTACCTATCTCCTTTTCTACATATAACTATAACTTTCTTGCTTGTATCTTTATGATTTATATTGTTTTATTTAGTTTCCTAGTATGATTTACATTGATTGCTTATTTAGTATCCTATGATGATCATTAAGTGTTGTATCTTATGATTTATGATGAATTTTATGATGACTATCATCATGATTTATCACTAATAGTTTTTATGTACATGGAGAGATTATGCACCAAAGACAAATGCCAATAAAGAATCCTATTCTATTCTATCTGGAGAGAATTAGCAAATGATGAGATTCAGTATCTGAAAGGGAAGTTTTGAAGATGCAAAATGCAAATTCTGTGTTGTGCACCCAATAAACAATATAGCTTGCCACTGATTTTTGTCATCTTTTTTATGTTAAGCGGCGGGCTAAGAGCTAAGAGCTTTTTATGTTAAGTGGCAGGCTAAGAACTAACAGCATGTCATTACAAGATCTATCTACTAGTTTTAAGGGATGGCCATCACTGTGGTAAAAGACCAACATTGGTAAGATTTACAGGACCACAGGGAAACAGTTTGGTGTGGTGTTAAGGCATCAGGCTAGAAGCCAGGTGACTGTGAGTTCTGGTTCCACCTTAGGCATGAAAGCCAGTTGGGTGACTTTGAGTCAGTTACTAGGAGACTGTGAGTTCTAGTCCCACCTTAGGCATGAAAGCCAGTTGGGTGACTTTGAGTCAGTTACCAGGAGATCAGAATTCTAGTCCCACCTTAGGCATGAAAGCCAGTTGGGTGACTTTGGGTCAGTTACTAGGAGACTGTGAATTCTAGTCCCACCTTAGGCATGAAAGCCAGTTGGGTGACTTTGAGTCAGTTACCAGGAGACTGTGAGTTCTAGTCCCACCTTAGGCATGAAAGCCAGTTGGGTGACTTTGGGTCAGTTACTAGGAGACTGTGAATTCTAGTCCCACCTTAGGCATGAAAGCCAGTTGGGTGACTTTGAGTCAGTTACCAGGAGACTGTGAGTTCTAGTCCCACCTTAGGCATGAAAGCCAGTTGGGTGACTTTAGGTCAGTCACCAGGAGACTGTGAGTTCTTGTCCCACCTTAGGCATGAAAGCCAGTTGGGTGACTTTAGGTCAGTCACCAGGAGACTGTGAATTCTAGTCCCACCTTAGGCATGAAAGCCAGTTGGGTGACTTTGAGTCAATTACTAGGAGACTGTGAGTTCTAAGTCCTACCTTAGGCATGAAAGCCAGTTGGGTGACTTTGAATCAGTTACTAGGAAACTGTGAGTTCTAGTCCCACCTTAGGCATGAAAGCCAGTTGGGTGACTTTAGGTCAGTCACCAGGAGACTGTGAATTCTAGTCCCACCTTAGGCATGAAAGCCAGTTGGGTGACTTTGAGTCAGTTACCAGGAGACTGTGAGTTCTAGTCCCACCTTAGGCATGAAAGCCAGTTGGGTGACTTTAGGTCAGTCACCAGGAGACTGTGAGTTCTTGTCCCACCTTAGGCATGAAAGCCAGTTGGGTGACTTTAGGTCAGTCACCAGGAGACTGTCAGAATTCTAGTCCCACCTTAGGCATGAAAGCCAGTTGGGTGACTTTGAGTCAATTACTAGGAGACTGTGAGTTCTAAGTCCTACCTTAGGCATGAAAGCCAGTTGGGTGACTTTGAATCAGTTACTAGGAAACTGTGAGTTCTAGTCCCACCTTAGGCATGAAAGCCAGTTGGGTGACTTTAGGTCAGTCACCAGGAGACTGTGAATTCTAGTCCCACCTTAGGCATGAAAGCCAGTTGGGTGACTTTGAGTCAATTACTAGGAGACTGTGAGTTCTAAGTCCTACCTTAGGCATGAAAGCCAGTTGGGTGACTTTGAATCAGTTACTAGGAAACTGTGAGTTCTAGTCCCACCTTAGGCATGAAAGCCAGTTGGGTGACTTTAGGTCAGTCACCAGGAGACTGTGAATTCTAGTCCCACCTTAAGCATGAAAGTCAGTTGGGTGACTTTAGGTCAGTCACCAGGAGACTGTGAGTTCTAGTCCCACCTTAGGCATGAAAGCCAGTTGGGTGACTTTGAGTCAGTTACTAGGAGACTGTGAGTTCTAGTCCCACCTTAGGCATGAAAGCCAGTTGGGTGACTTTAGGTCAGTCACCAGGAGACTGTGAATTCTAGTCCCACCTTAGGCATGAAAGCCAGTTGGGTGACTTTGAGTCAGTTACCAGGAGACTGTGAGTTCTAGTCCCACCTTAGGCATGAAAGCCAGTTGGGTGACTTTGGGTCAGTTACCAGGAGACTGTGAGTTCTAGTCCCACCTTAGGCATGAAAGCCAGTTGGGTGACTTTGAGTCAATTACTAGGAGACTGTGAATTCTAGTCCCACCTTAGGCATGAAAGCCAGTTGGGTGACTTTGAGTCAATTACTAGGAGACTGTGAGTTCTAAGTCCTACCTTAGGTATGCAACCCAGTTGGGTGACTTTGGGTCAGTTACTAGGAGACTGTGAGTTCTAGTCCCACCTTAGGCACAAAATCTGATTGGGTGACTTTCTCTCTCTCAACCCAACTCACCTCAATGGGTTGTTGTTGTGGGGATCATAGGAGAAGGAAGGAGTATCGTGTATGCTCACTGCCGTGAGTTATATGATTCAGGACAGCTTTCTTAAGAATTTACACAATTCAAACTTTCCCAAATTCAACATACAACCACAATGGGGCCTACCATTTCCATTGGCAAGTAAGGCAATTGTTAAGTGAGTCGCACTCCATTTTATGACTTCTTTTTTTTACCACGGTGGTTAAGCAAAGCACTGCACTTAACTGAATCATACGGTTGTCATGCAAATCTGGTGTCAAGAGTGAAACTTTGGCAGCTACGTGTCTCTTCATTTCTACTTGCCATGAGAGAGGGGAGGGGGAGGTTTTGCTTTAGAATGGGTCAGTTGGAGAAACAAAGCCTCTACGATTCCGCTGATGTTCTGGCCCAAACCTGGTTCCACGAATGTAAACACGAGACAAAGGTAACAGCACAACCTTTTACTGTTTCATTCACGAATCCTGTTTCTTCACAGATAAAAAGGCTGCTTCCAACTAATTAGCTCCGACAAGAAAGAGCCTTGCCAAGTTTTTGCAAGGCTGCCAAGAACAACAGATAAAGTTCCTAAAAAATAAATCAAAGAGTCTCCAAACACCAACTCAGATATTCTAACGTCCACCAGGCTCAAGTATTAAACTTCTTTGCCTTCTGCAAAGAACTGCAGTTTCTCAGCTGGCTTTTATCTCTTAAGGGAGGAGCCATTACCTTGCAGCCTTACTCCCGAGTCGCCCGTGCTGCTGCAGCTGCTCTTTCCTTTGAGCAGCCCTGCGTGCATGCGCACTGGGCACGGGCTCCTCGGGGGCCTCTTCATCACTGCTGCCAGCCTCCACAATCTCCAAAGGCAGCACTCCACTCCCTGATGGTCCTGGCCCCATCCCTGCATCACACAGAAGCCCCTCGTCTGAGTCCTCGCTCTCTGAGACCTCAGCCGTCCTCACCTGCTGCCCAAGAACCACAACCAGGTGAAGACTGCGAGAGCCTGAAACCTTTTCAAGGGCATTATAAGACGTGTGGAGTTGAAGCAGATGGTTCCCATAACAAAGTGGACTTGTTTACATGGATTACTTGAGAAGTTGGGGATTTGGCTGGGTAAATAGAAGATAGAATACTTTTATTGTCATTGCATTTGAAATTCAATGAAATTTGAAAGCTACTCCAGCACAGTGCCCCAAACACCACATCACAATCACACTACAGAGTATTTAAAAATTAAAATAATTAAAGTAATAATAGTAATAATTAAAAACTTAGTCTGAAACCTATTTAAAAGACATATTAAGTTAGATAGTTTAAAAATGCCACTTTATACATAGGACTAAATCACAAATGTACTGTTTGATTCAAGACAATTATTGCCTTGGAAAAGAAACTGTTTCTCAGTCTATTAGTCCTCATTTTAAAACACCTATAGCGTCTCCCTGATGGTAACAGTTCGAAATATGAATGACCCGGATGAGAACCGTCTGTGGAGATTTTTAGTGCCTCTAGAGAAGAGTCCGGTCTTCGCAATCTCTTCCAAAAAAGAAAGAGAGCAACTGATGATTTTTTGTGCTATGTTTATAACTCTCTGGAGCATCTTCTTATCTACTACAGAGCATCCAGCATACCACACTATTGTGACTCGGAGGTCTGAGCCTGCCTTGTTAGAAGATACAGACTTAAGCAATGAGGAAGAGAGGGATTTGGCCTCGAGATTTGAGCCTGGTTTGCTGGAAGACACAGACTTGAGCCAGGAGGAAGAGGAGGATTTGGCTCTGAGGCTTGAGCCTGCTTTGCTGGAGGATTCAGAATCATCTTCCTCCCCAGGACCTTCCTCCCTGGTTGTGCCTCAGGTGTCGGCAGATAATCAGGAGAGCGTAGCAGAGCCTCTGACTGAGGAATGTTGGTTTGATGCAAGGCAAAGACGGAGACATAGACGTGAAATGCAACGTAAAAGGAAATGTCAAATCAGGGACTGAGATGAGAGACTGACACGCCCCTCAGGAAATAAAAGGGGCCGTGTTAGCTCTGAATCCTTGTTCGGGACAACTTGTTTATTTGGGATTGAAGCTTTGACAAATTCTCTGTGCGGCATTTGCCTTTGATTTATGGTCTTGTCTTGTTATCGGACTTGGCAGGCAGCTTTTGGAAGATTGCCAAGGACTTCTCCAGCCAAAAGAATTTAACTCTGTCGTTCCTGGTCCTGTCTGTTTATTTATATTCCTTTGGAAATTTGGACTCTCACCTTGTGGTCACAGGTGAGACAGAACACCACACCGTTACACAGTATGCCAAAATGCTCTCAATGGCAGAACAGTAAAAAGTAACCAGCAACTTCTCACCCAGGCCACTCTCGTTCAGCAGCCTCAGAAAATGATCATTTAATTCTATGAACTGGTGTTTGGGAACGGTTGGTTTTGCTTCAACGTTACCATTCAATAAACAGTAAGATTTTCAGGAACAGAATGAACCTGCAGTTCTATTTGGATTCTTGAGCTGGATGTTAACATCTGGTTTCCCCCATTGACCCTGCTAGTCAGAAGTTCCCTAGGGAAGTTGCTAACGACAATCCCAGCACCAGGAGATGCTGCAACGATCAACATACAAGCGCCTGAATTTGGGTCACATGTCTATGACCATGCTGCTATGGTCATAAGTCCGAGAACCAGCCATATGTCACTTTTTTTCCATGGCATTTAGTCTTTGAACAGTCGCTAAACGAATCTTTGCAAGTCGAGGACTGCCTGTAAATTCTATTGGCAAAGGTATGGCAGGCACGGAATATTGTACTGAATGGAATTCCTTATGGATGGTATTCTGACCCAGGTTTCATCCAACATACTTAAACACAAACTTGTTTGAAAAGCAAAACCTATTTTAATGCAACACTGGGAATTACTTTCATTTCCAGCCAGAATTAATTATAAACAGTTCCCCACACCTGATCAGCCCACACTTGTCAGTTGCTGGGGAATGCTGCCAAAAACAGAAGTCTCCAAATTAATTATAATAGAAACCAACCGAAGTACCAGAAAAAACTGACCAGAGTACACAGAACTTCAAGGAGGATTCAGAATCTATTGAACTGTTTTGCTTCCTGCAAAGAGTTTGTCCTTGAGGTCTGACTTTTATCCCTTATGGGAGAGGCAATCACTTCCCAGCCTTAGTCCCAAGTTGTCCCTTCTGTTTCAGCTGCTCTCACCTACTAGCAGCTCTGCGCATACACACACTGGGAACAGGCTCCCATTGTTCCTCTGCCTCACTGCTGCCAGACTCCAAAGTCTCCAAAAGCAGCACCCCCACTCCCAGATGGTCCTTGCCCCATCCCTGCATCGGATGCAGGACCCTCATCCAAGTCCTTTCCAGACTCCTTGACTGGTCCCCTTTCTTCCTCACTGCCCAACTCTGCTGTGGTCTCCACTGGCTGCTGTTGAACCATAACAGATGGAAGCAAATGGATAATGTTGTGATGAACATTTATTTTTATGGATCCCTGCAATGGATCAACTGTGGCCAGTTAGGATACAGCCCCCCCCCCCCGGGTTGCAGCCCACTACCAAGCCATGGCCCATTTGGAACCGGGTTGCGCAAGCAGTGGGCTGGCCTGTGCGTGCGCATCTTAACTTGGACTAGCAGTGTGCCAGCGCATGCACAAGCAGTGGGCTAGTTGCCCTCTCCCCCACACGCTGGGCCACTAAGCCATAAAGGTTGGAGACAACTGAACTAGGAGATCTGGGGATGTTCCTATATCCCACAGCCTTGGGGAAATACACCAAACATTTGTTGTGCATAAATGTTATACTCTCCAGATTTCTTGCAGGTGTATTCAGGGATGAGGAGGTGTTTTCATTTACTTCTGTGTTTTTAAGCCTTTTCTCTGAATCTGCTCCTTCTGCGTTCCTTGCTTAATTGTGTGTTGACTTGTAAACTCCCGCTGATGCCAGATGGCTTAGGAATGGCAAACAACTGAAATGTCACACTGATTTAATGAACTGTGTGCTGTCTAACTTATTAGATGGTATATGATCACAGCGGATGTCAGATATCTCCGGTTAAGACTGATTGTCTCCTTAGATCTACGTTTCCGTCCACCTTATGAACCTCTGTTGATGACCAGAAGATAAAGAGGAGAATTCTGTAGATGGTAGCACATGCTTTCCACACAGAAATCCCCAGTTAAAGAGATTATTTAAGAGGGGGTGGAAGTTTTAGAGAGCCAGTTCCTGTTGTGGCCTGTCAGCTGCAGCCAAATCAGAGGAGGAGGAGGTGTGGGAGTCAAGGTCAGCAGGAAGACAACTTGAGATCTCCGAGGGGGAAGAGGGAGTGCAGCTGGCAGAGAGAGAGAGACAGGGATGGAGCGTGGGCCGTCCATCAGCCCTCAGATGGAGAATCAACAGCCCCCAGATCTGAAGGTGGCTGATGAGGAAGAGGAGGAACAGCCGGGTCCAGTGCCTGACGCACAGACGTGCAGAAGGCAGAGGAGAGGAGAGCAGTGGAAATCTATGGGCCGGTCCTTGGGATGGAAGAGCCACCGCTGCTAGCAAAGCCCCACCCTAGCTCTGGGGATAAAAGGCAGGGGGCGGTGATGAATAGATGTGGCAGACAAACTATTCATCTCCCTGCCAGATGGACATGTTAGCCTGTGGCGAGAGAGAAACTTTTTGCCAGGCTGGCGGCCCTCCTTATTAAAGGAATTTGAGTTCATTCCAGAGGGTTTCTCGTGTTTGGGGAGCTGGGTTAGAACAGTTCCAGTCAGAGCACACAATATTGTGTTAGAAGAGACCTACCTATCTCCCTGTTCAGACTACAATTCTCACCTGCTCCAGCCAAACATCCATCATGATTGCATAGCCAGGACTCATTTCCTTGAGGAAAAAACCGCTAGTAGAATTAAGTTTGTAGAAGGAGTGGCAGAACCTGGGACAGAGTTAAAATCCCTAGAATCCCTACATAGCCACAAGTCCAACATCCCTTAAATTCTGTGGACTCTATCCAATCTATATCCAAGCAGATACTGTCACTAGCAAAGATTCCTGTGCATTGATTAGCAATAAATCAGTTTCAATATAAGGGAATATTTGCAGCTCAGAGTTGAACTATGGGTTAGGATTAGGGGGTCAGGGTTAGTGGGTTAGGGTTAATTAAAACTGGTGATGTTACCTAGTTTGGTAATGAAACGTCTGCAAGAAAACCATCAGGCTCAGGGAGCACCAAGGACCCCCGCATAACTCAAGTTTAATTGGACCTTGCCATGTGGAGCTGATCTTTGGTGGCTGACAATGTTCTAATAAAATAGTCAGAAAAGAATTGGTCATAATCTTGGTTTATTGACAGGACCTGTGCTGTTCTGACACTCTCTATAAAGTTTTATGTATTTTATAACACATCGTGAAGTCTCTGTGTTCAGCAGAACATTTTGGATGCAACTTTCAATCCAATGGAAGTTCTTTGTTTGGCCCGAATGGAAATAATCAACCAGCCATTGCCATCCACTGGTTTTCATGCCATCCACTTGTGAAAAAAAAACCCTAAAGAACAAAAGTTAATTATACCATCAAACTTAAAATCAAAATCTGTTGTTTCGCTGATTGCTCCTTCGTGTATGGTTTGCCCAAAATGTTTTATTTTAATAGTTTAAAGATGTAGAGCAAAGCTATATTAGAAGCTATAACATGGAAATCAAAGAATGAGGGATGTTCTATTCTCTGCTTTGAGTTGGTGAGATGTTTGTTTGTTTTTTCTTGGGTCTCTGTAGCAGTAGTGGGATTCAATTTTTTTTACTACAGTTCTGTGGATGTGGCTTGGTGGGTGTGGCAGGGGAAGGATACTGCAGAATCTCTAATCAGAGGTGGTATTTGCCGATTCTCCGAACTACTCAATTATTTTTACCTTTATTGTCAGAGTACAACATTTGTACAATGAGATTGGCTGAGCCTCCTTTTGTGCACCCCCCCCAA
Source organism: Notechis scutatus (assembly GCF_049901735.1). NCBI lineage: Eukaryota > Metazoa > Chordata > Lepidosauria > Squamata > Elapidae > Notechis > Notechis scutatus. Next base: position 8,258,977 of record NC_142012.1, read on the forward strand.
CACAACTCACAGTGAGGACAGAAGTCCCTAACCCAGTCCGAATCTTATTACACTATGTGACCTTGTTGCACAACATGCCGGCCCCACAAGTCTGTTGTACTGTGTCAACATGAAGTTATTTTCCATTCAGAAGTCTGACAGCCCACGGGTAGAAACTGTTCTTCAGCCTATTGGTGTAGCTGGCTATGCTTCTATATCTCCTACTCGAATATCTGTCTGTCTGTCTGTCTATCTTTCTATCTATCTATCTATCTATCTATCTATCTATCTATCTATCTATCTATCTATCTATCATCTATCTACCTATCTACCTACCAGGGGTGGGATCAGGGGTGGGATTCTACCAGTTTACACCTATTCGCTAGAACTGGTTGTTAACATTCTATACAGTTCAGAAAACCGGTTGTTAGAAGAAATTACTGGTCTAATCCTGTAAGGAAGGCAGGAAGGAAACATTCTGGTGTTGCTTACAGAAACTGCCTCTCCATTAACCCTTATTACATTCTTGGCAAGACTAGACTTCCTGTCTCTGGAACTTCTCTGGAGTTTTTTCCCCCTCCTTTGCTGGTACTTTGCTTGTGTGGAGTGACCATTCAAAGTTACAGTGGCACTGAAAAAAGTGACATGACTATTTTTCACACTTACGACTGTTGCAGCATCCCCACAGTCATGAGAGGCCAGGCGAGGAGATGCGTGCCTCGATGTTAGTGATATTGAGTTGGCCACACCCAGCCAATAACATGACCACCAAGCCATGTCCACCCAGTCACATGACTACCAAGCCATGCCCACCACCTAAGCCACGCCCACAGAACTGGTTGTTAAAAAATTGAATCCTACCCTGGGTGGGATCTGACAGGGTTAACTACCGGTTCAGTGATTTAGGAGGTTCGGTGATTTACGATGTGCTTCCTTGCATGCTGCGCTTGCGCGCCTGTAAATCGTCATCAGCACGCTGCGTGCAGAGAAGCAGCCTTTGAAAAAGCACCTTTTTCCTGCTTTTTAAACTGCAGCTGTGCCTCGCACAGCAGCTGAAGTTGAAAAATCAGGAAATAAAAGTCAGGTAGGAGCCCAGGTGGGCGGGTGGGCAAAAACATCAGCAGACATAGAACCGGTTCTATGTCTGCTGCTCTTCAGAGCTACTGGTTCTACAGAGGTGGACAGAACCAGTAGAAACCCACCCCTGCTACCTACCTACCTAGATAATCTATCTAGCTATCACCTTCAAAGCATTACATCCGACACAATAGATCCCTGTCATAAAATATAAACAGCAAGACACCAAACTAGATATCTGCAACTCTTCTAATCCAAAACTAATTGCTCACAAAAATTCCAAAGCACAGCGACGGTTTCCTCCCTGCTGTTGCAGATGCCATCAGTGATAAACATTTGCAACCAACTCTGCTCAGGGCAAATACACAACAGTAGGTGCTCTCGTTTACGTCTTGCTGATAATGACTTTCCTTAGAGACGGCATCATTATTTATTTCCTTTACAGCTGGCTCTGAGCTGTTATGGTTTTCAGCTGCCTTTGAACCCTGACAGGAGGTCTCATGAATCTCTTCGTCTGCTTAAAATAAAAGGGAAAGCTGGGTGTCTGTTGTTTACAACCTTTTCCCTTCACAACCCTGTTGCTTCACAGTACCGGTCTCACAACAAATTAATGCCACTTCTCCGGGACAGCCAGCTCCTTCCAGAGAGGGAATGGGACAACTTGCCACAGTCAACTTGACATTGTCATGCCCCTGTTGGAATCTGATTCCGAGGGGGAAGTTGAGCAGCTGACAGGGAGTGGGAATGTGGCTCCGGTGGCTGTGGAAAAAACGGGGGAAGGGCACAGTCTGGCTAGGCATTCAGAGGAAGATCCAGGGCCACCCCGTGTTCATCCTAGGGCATGCAGGGAGGAACAGAGAAGGGAGCAATGTTGGTTACAGGGGAGGAAAAGGCCCTGATTCCTTTCATTAGCTGCAGCTGGGAAAACAGGATTTAAAAAGGATGTTTGCGCACAGAACCTTGCTGGAAGCAAAGTTTTGGTTTGTCAAGTCTTATCTGGGTTCCAGAGTCCTCCTAACTGTGTGTGTTTCGTTATCTTTTGAAGTCTTCAATTCCTTATCCTGGACTGTCTTGTTAATTGCTGCAGCTGTGGTTTGTGTTGGTTTTTATTTATAATTTATATGTACTTTGGGTTCAGATGGAATTTCTTCCCTTTAAAAACTGTTCTGGGAGAGTTTTTTCTCCTTTGTAGTTCCTTGATTATTTGATAAGGAGGGGAACCTACCAAATTTGCAGATGATTCTAAGCTGGCAGGAATAGCTAACACCCTAGAAGATAGGCTCAAGATCAAGATGTCAAACTCAATTTCATTGAGGGCCGCATCAGGGTTGTATTTGACCTCAGGGGGCCAGGGTGGCCATGGCCAGCTTGACGTTACTCATGTCAGGGGGACCCAGCGTTGGGATTTCTACCAGTTTACACCTAATCACTAGAATCGGTTGTTAACATTCTAAGCAGTTCAGAGAACCAGTTGTTAGAAGAAATTACTGGCCTAATCCTGTAAGGAAGGCAGGAAGGAAACATTCTGGTGTTGCTTACAGAAACTGCCTCTCCGTTAACCCTTATTACATTCTTGGCAGGACTAGACTTCCTGTCTCAGGATCATCTCTGGCTTTTTTCCCCCTCCTTTGCTGGTACTTTGCTTGTGTGGAGTGACCATTCAAAGTTACAATGGCACTGAAAAAAGTGACTTATGACCGTTTTTCACACTTACGACCGTTGCAGCATCCCCACAGTCATGAGAGGCCAGGCGAGGAGATGTGTGCCTCAATGTGAGTGATATTGAGTTGGCCACACCCAGTCAATAACATGACCACCAAGCCATGACCACCAACTAAACCAAAAAAAATTGAATCCCACCCCTGGGGGGACCATGTGCTGCCCAGTGTGCTCTGCCAGCGAAAATTGGCTCCTGAGCTCTGTTTCCGGCTGCGACCACCTCCTGTAACCCTTTACCAGTGAAAACAGAGCACGGGAGGGCTGCACATGGCCTACCCGAACTCCATTTTTGTTGGTAGAGGCACCACACAGTGTTGGTATTCTACCGGTTCAGTCTGGTTCGGCTGAACCGGTAGCTCCAACGATCATCTGTGAGCGAAGTGGTTCGCTCCGACGATCAGCTGCTGGGCCCTCCCACTCACCCAGATGTTTACTGATCTTTATTTCCTGCTTTTCAACCTCAGCTGCTTCACACAGCGCAGCCAATTGCCATGTGCCATCTGTTTGACATGCAGGGCTTTCAGCAGAAGGTGAGTTGCAAATGCTGTGCGCATGCACATGCAAAGCGCACGCTCACATTGAACCAGTAGGAAATATTTTTGAAACCCACCACTGGCACTGCAGGCCGGTCTTTCACTATTTCCAGAGTGGTCCCATAGGCCAGATCTAAGCACCCCACAGGCTGGATTCGGCCCACGGGCCTTGAGTTTGACACCCCTGTCCTATGGCAGCATCACGGCCCCTCAGTGGTCCACAGAACACAGGTTGAGAACCACTGCTCTAAGTCATTTAGCCCGTGGGCAATAGTTTGTCAACTCATAAAATATTTCTATGGTTTTTTTAGAGTTGCCAACAGAAAGGAAATGTGGCAGCTTGCAAACTGAAAGTGCATTCCATAAATGTTTTCAAAGATAGTAACTAGGTGATCGAAGTTTCTGCTGTGCAAAATTCTAACTGGAGAGCATGATTGATGACTCTTGGCTATGGATGTGTCCCATTGGAGAATATGGATTACGATACACCCAGAAGAATGGGGGATAACCAGGGTCAAGGGTGACAGTAAATGATGTGTCTCAGAGTTGGCTACACCCAGGCAGTACTGGCATGTTAACTCCCGATAAATCCTTTTGAAGTTTTGGAAGTTTGGCTCGAGACTCATGATTTAAATGGGGGTAACTGCCGGAATCCTGACATAGTTCTTGGAAAACTCCATGTCTTCTTCATTCTTCTCATCATCATCTAACTCTGAAGAGTCTCGTTTTCATTTCCAGATCACCTAAAAACAATTACCTGCAAACGTGACTTTCCTGCCACCATTCCCATCGGACAATTAAAGGCCCCATTTTAATATTGCCACAAACTATTTCATTCCAACGTCCTGGGAGAGATGCAAATTCATTAGGAAATCACCTCCCAACCCTCAGACCTCAGAAGCGCGAAGTTGAGACGTGAATGTGACACACTTAATCTCCTCTGGCAACCAGGCTTAATTATAGTGAAAAGATCTGATGGAGCTTGATGACTTTATTTACCATCTGCGGCCAAAATTGATCACCGAGAATAATAGATGCTCTTGCAAATATTCACCTTTGTTTATACAGCCAGCAATCGGTTTGAATGTTAAATCTTGAAAGCCGCAAATGTGCAAATGGCATGGGATAAAGGATTTTCAGTAAGGAGAATTGAAAAGATTATGATTCTTCGCCAGGACATTAATCATGCAAAAAGTTGATGCCAGCTTACAGTCTCTTTTGCATTATTTTGTAAATGTGGAATTGTTCATTAAGGCAGAATGAAAAATGGTCGAGAAGCAAAAACATCCATGATAAGTAGCTTTTTTTTTGTTCCTGCTGCAAACAGATGTTAAACCCCTCTCTAAAAGTTCCAGGTCAAGATAACAGAATAACAGAGTTGGAAGGGACCTTGGAGGTCTTCTAGTCCAACCCCCTACTTAAGCAGGACACCTTCTACCAGAGGTGGGTTTCAGCAGGTTCTGACCAGTTCTGGAGAACTGGTAGCGGAAATTTTGAGTAGTTTGGAGAACCGGCAAACACCACCACTGACTGGCCCTGCCCCCATCTCTTCTCTGCCTCCCGGGTCCCAGCTGATCGGGGAAAATGATAGGTAGTCCTCCATTTAGAACCATTCCTTAACGACTATCAGAAGAATAATTTGGGGTTCCAACCTGAGCTGGGTTGCACGGGAGCAAATCCTAATGAAATCCAGACATATTGTGAGGAAAAGGGATTTATTTATTCCCCAAAGCAAAGACATGTTGTAGTAGCTATTGAGGTCCTATAGATGGCACTAGCAGCATGCTGCAGCGTCTAAAACCTATAGGGGCCTCTTTTGATATTGCATGATCTCATTCCTTATCTTGGCGAAGGCCTATCTTGGTGGATGTATATCTTGGTGAAGGTGGAAAGTCCTGGACTTAGAGGTGATCTCATTTTACTAACATCACCACTAGTCTTAAGGATTGGTTGGGAGGTTGTACCAATGTGGTTGGGAGGTTTCAGCCATGTGGTTTCTATTCTCCAATGTATCTATATTACTCTTCCTTGCTTGTAAAAATGGTATATAAGCAACAAACGCTGCATATGTAGTCAGACATCTTTGCACATTGAAATGACTGATTCTTGAACTCCCACAACATTTGCCTGTGGGGGAAGCTACAGAGACAATGGGGCATAGAGAGATTGTTTTATAGAGGAACTGGTTCTTGGTGTGGGTTTGAAGGATATGCTGATTCTAACACATGACCCTTGAGGGATATGGGGATGTGGGCATGTGGGCTTGATTAAATCAAGCAATCTGGATTGAGTCTCTTCGTTTGAACTGTGAGTGAAGTTTTGGAAGTTTGGCTCGAGACTCATGATTTAAATGGGGGTAACTGCCGGAATCCTGACATAGTTCTTGGAAAACTCCATGTCTTCTTCATTCTTCTCATCATCATCTAACTCTGAAGAGTCTCGTTTTCATTTCCAGATCACCTAAAAACAATTACCTGCAAACGTGACTTTCCTGCCACCATTCCCATCGGACAATTAAAGGCCCCATTTTAATATGTTGGAGGTTCTCGCGGGTATTTGTATGTGGATCTTTGGTTATTCGGGTTTTCTCCCACGTAAGATTGGAAGTATCTAGGCAACGTTTCGATGAAGTCTCATTCATCATCTTCAGGCTTCTGTCTTCTGCTCTGTGCTTCTCAGAGTGATGTGAGCTTGCAGCTGCTTCTTCCTTTTAACTGCTAGTGGGGGTGTGACTTGATTGGGTGGGGGCTTGGCTGTGTTCTGATTGGGTGGGGGTGTGTTCTCATTGGTTGGGGGTTTGGCTGTGTTCTGATTGGTTGGGGGGTTGGCCATGTTCTGATTGGCTGGAGGTGTGTTCTGTTCAGGTGGGGGCTTGGTTGTGCTCAGGTTGGTCTTGGATCTTTGGTTATTTGGGTTTTCTCCCGCGTAAGATTGGAAGTATCTAGGCAACGTTTCGATGAAGTCTCATTCATCATCTTCTAAGACCAACCATCATCTAACTAAGACCAACCTGAGCACAACTCACAAGCCCATCACACAACCCATTACCCAAGCCGTTAAAACACAAGAGGCTAACGACCCAGGAGATGACAGCACAAGATCCAGGATATCTCTACAACAAAAGGCCATTACACAGCCCATTATACCAACATCAACTCCATCAACCAATCAAGAGGCTGCAGCACAGCCAACCAGCCCAGCACACCATCCCCACCACTTGTATATATAGAGAGATGGCAGCTCCGGTCACACACTGCTTGCACTGGCACTAAGCCGAAAGCACCAGCCTGAAGATGGCGAGTGGGACCTCGCCGAAACGTTGCCTAGATACTTTGAATCTTACGCGGGAGAAAACCCGAATAACCAAAGATCCACATACAAATACCCGCGAGAACCTCAGAAAACAAATATATATATATATATATATATATATAAAACTTAAGAAAACAAATATATATATATATATATATATATATATATATATATATATATATATATATATATATATATATATATATATTTGTTTTCTTAAGTTTTCGCTGGTACTTACATGTATGGTGTTCGGCTTGTTCAGGTATTTTCCCATCGCCATTGAGTTCTTTTAAAGTTGTAGCACGTCCAGCAGAATCTCATCTGCCATCATCAGGCTTCTGTATTGTGTCCGTCTGTGAGTCAGAAACCACTGTAAAAGTCTGACTCACAGACGGACACAATACAGAAGCCTGATGATGGCAGATGAGATTCTGCTGAAACATTGCTACAACTTTAAAAGAACAACTACAATGACGTGGGAAAATACCGAACAAAGCCGAAGGCCATACATATATATGCTATAGCACCCCAAAAATCCCCACAGAATCCATCATATGTGCAGTAGAATCCAGCCTAACTAAATTAAATACAGATGAAGCTGATAAAATAAGACACCAAGTTACCAACATCTTATGCACAAGCAAACCACCAAAAAGCAACTTACAGAAAAATGAAATCAAAGCACTACAAACCCTGAAAAGAGATAGCAGCATAATCATCCTCCCAGCAGACAAAGGGAATGCCACTGTAGTAATGGACAGAAAAGACTACGAAACAAAATTGACAGACCTACTCCAAGACTCCACATACAAACCCATAAACACAGACCCAACCACATATCTGGAAAAATTAACCAAGAAGAAAATTATAACCAGCCACATAAGCAAAGAGATCCAACACGCGATCATACCCAGAGAGAAATCTTCCAGATGCCCCAAACTATACGGCCTCCCAAAAATACACAAAGAAGGCATACCTCTCAGACCCATAGTCAGCTCCAGAGGAGCACCACTACAAAACCTAGCTAAACACCTAGCAAAAGAGCTACAGCCCCATGCTGAAACAGCAGCTTCTCATGTAAAAACTCATACCACTTCTTGGAAATGATCAAAGATCTACACGTGGAGCAAGAAGATCTGCTTGTAAGTTTTGACGTGGTTTCACTATTCACTCAAGTCCCGATAAAAGAGACCCTTGAAATCATCAAAAATAAATACCAACCAGCTAAACACCTCATGGAACTAACAGAACACTGCTTAACCAACACATATTTCATATACAAAGGACAAAGATACAAACAAATAGAAGGAGCCCCCATGGGATCACCACTGTCACCTGTCATTGCAAACCTGTTCATGGAAGAATTCGAATCCAGAGCCCTGGCCAATGCCATCCTCAAACCCAAACTATGGTTAAGATACATCGATGACACATTCGTGATTTGGCCCCATGGACAAGAAAACCTAAACAATTTCCTAACACACCTAAACAGCGCACACCCCAAAATCAAGTTCACCATGGAAACAGAAACAAACAAACAACTACCATTCCTAGATGTACTAATCTACAAAAAAACAGATGGCACACTAGGACACACCATATACCAGAAGAAAACTCACACCAACCGCTACCTCAACGCCCAATCCCACCACCACCCAGCACAGATAAACTCCGTGGCTAAAACACTAATTACCAGAACCAAACGCCTGGCAGACAAGACACACATTAAGACTGAACTATGCACCCTGACTAAAGTACTGACAGCCAACGGCTTCCACAAAAGCAAAATCACCAGCTTGATCCACAAAAACACACTGAAACATAATAGAGACCCAGAAGATGAACAGACCTATGGAACAGCTGTCCTGCCCTACATAAGAGGTACTACAGACAAAATTAGTAAGGTACTACACAGACATCACATCAGGACTGCCTTCAAAACAGACAGAAAAATAGCAGCCATCCTTAGCAACCCCAAAGATAAAATTGACCTGGAAAACCAAGGCATATACGAAGTCCCCTGTGCATCATGCCCGGCCACATACATTGGACAGACCAATAGAAGAATAAGCACCCGCCTGGATGAACACAAAAATGCAGTCAAAAATCTGGAACACACTTCCTCACTAGTCCAACACATGGAAGCCACAGGTCATAGCATCAACTTCAATGGCACCAAAACCCTGGCCACTATAGAAAACCTAATCACAGAATCATCAGAGAAGCCATAGAGATTGAAAAAAGACCAGAAAGCATGAATAGAAGAGATGATTCCACCAGGCTGTCAATCATTTGGAAGCCTGCACTCACAAACAAAAAATCTCCACACCACAAGCCAGGCAAACACCTGGGCACAAACAGATCCCCCTGATACCTCCAGCTCAAACACATCCCAACCAGGCACCCAGATGAAACCCAGCTTCCTAACTAATGATAGCCGTCCATTTACCCGAAGCCAAGCTGCACTAAAGGCCTCCATTAAAGCAACACAATGCTGCCAGCCAATCAAGATACAAAAAGAGCCAAAAACAGACAGAAGATATTAGAGACACCAATCAAGCAGAACACAGCAAACTCCAAGACCAATAAACACAGACCAAGACTCCCAACCAATCAGGATGAAGAAAAACCATTCTGGCACAGCAATAGGCTGCCCCAAATTCAAATCTGAAACCACTGTAAAAGTCTGACTCACAGACGGACACAATACAGAAGCCTGATGATGGCAGATGAGATTCTGCTGAAACGTTGCTACAACTTTAAAAGAACAACTACAATGACGTGGGAAAATACCCGAACCAAGCCGAACACCATACATGTAAGTACCCGCGAAAACTTAAGAAAACAAATATATATATATATATATACACATACACATACACATACACATACACATACACACATATTTGTTCAGATGTTTTTCATCTTTATTTTAATGTATTCCTTATTTATTACCTCGGCTGATATTGCTTTTCCATCTTGCCAGTTGCAAATCAAGAGGGCAAAAGAAATCGACAAACCAATACAATAAACACATAATGGCACCTGAGGCACAAATTTAACTGAATCCCAAGAATGATAGTACTACTAAAAAATAATCACAAGACCAGTTTATGTGTAGTTTAGTCTCTCTACTCCACACAATCCTACCCACTCAGGAGCCTAAAACCATATTTGGCCCTCAAGGTTGTCTCCATCTTCCCATCTTCCACTTTAGTATTACTAAAAAATAAGCAAGAGACCAGTTTGGGTGTAGTTTAGTCTAGTTTCTCCCCCTCCACACAATCCTACCCACCAGTGGTGTGTTTTAAAAATTCTTACCACCAGTTCAGTGTGCGTGGCTTGGTGAGCATGCTTTGTGCGCGCGCACGCACACACACACACACTTTGCCTGTGCGTGCGCCAAATGCACCCTTTGCGCAGGCGCAGAGGCTTTCCAACTCACCTCCTGCAATCCTGCACTCTCCCTATCACTTCAACAGCTGCCCCACGGCAATCCGCTTGCCGCGCAAAGCAGCTACGCTTCAAAAGCAGAACCTAAAGGTTAGTATGGAAGCCTAGGCGGGCGGGTGGGCCCAACAGCAGAGAGTTGGAGAGAACCGGTTTGGTCTCTGCTGCTCATCGGCGCTACCGGCTCGGTAGAACCGGGCCGAACTGGTAGAATACCACCACTGCTACCCACTCAGGAACCTAGAACCATGTTTGGGCCTCAAGGTTGTGAAGGCAGCATAGAGAAGTTTTGAACATGCCATTCTGATATTCCCTATTATCATGTGATGGACACAACACAAGAACAACTGGATGACTTGGCAGACTACAATCACTAAAAAGAGATGATGGTGCTAAAGACACCAAACAATTCAATGGAGTTAATCAAAAATAAATAAATCTATCTATCTATCTATCTATCTATCTATCTATCTATCTATCTATCTATCTATCTATCTATCTATCTATCTATCTATCTATCTATCTATCTATCTATCTATCCATCTATCTATCTATCTATCCATCTATCTATCTATCTATCTATCTATCTATCCATCCATCCATCTATCTATCTATCTATCTATCTATCTATCTATCTATCTATCTATCTATCTATCTATCCATCTATCTATCTATCTATCTATCTATCTATCTATCTATCTATCTATCTATCTATCTATCTATCTATCTATCTATCTATCTATCTATCTATCTATCTATCTATCTATCTATCTATCTATCTAAACAGATGTGTGTGTGTGTTTGTTCCAGCATAACTCTGGAACGCTTTGAGCAATTTCAACCAAACTTGGTACACAGATGAATTACCCTCTGGAAACAAATACTGTGGGGGTTAAGTTATCCCAACACCCCTTGGAGTGTGTGTGCCTTAAAATGGCTTCTACTGTACAGCATGGTGGACTTGCCATGGTAACAGCTTCATAGTACTCCACAAGGGGGCTCCCTCATGTGGAGGAATAGAAGACTTGCAACATTGTGCAAGAGACTGTACAACAACATGAGTCCCAACGACAGGATTTTCCTGTCTAATACAGGAAATGCCAGGTTATCGGCTAGTTGCTTATAAAATAAAGAGCTGGAGGGAAGAGAAAATTGAAGTCCCATCTTCCACTCCGTTGAAGATCTTCTCAGGTCCAACATGATCTTCTCCCATCTTATTTAGTTGGTTGGACAACAAGATGATTTCATTTCTATGTTTTGTCTGAATGAGCCAATGGGCAAATACAGGTAATCCTTGTTTTACAACCAGAATTGACCCAAAAAGTTATGTTACCAAGTGAGATATTTGTTAAGTGAATTTTGCCCCATTTTATAGCCTTTCTTGCCACAATTGTTAAGTGAATCGATACAGTTGTTCAGTTAGTAGCACAGTTGCACTGGGGTGATGCAGTGGTTAGAATGAAGTATTGCAGTCTAACTCTGCCCACTGCCAGAAGTTCGATCCTGACCGGCTCAACCTTGCATCCTTCTGAGGTCAGTAAAATGGGGACCCAGATTCTTGGGGGCAATATGCTGACTTTGTGAAGTGCCCAGAGTGTTGTAAAGCACTACAGGGAGGTATGTAAGTGCTATTGCTGTTTAGAGAGGACAATTTCAACACAACATCCTCCTTCCAACAGTTATTCCTCTTCTTTTCTTTTTCATATTTTCAATTCTTTTTTTAAAAAAAGTTCCGCCGAAGCAACAGATTTATTGAAAAACAAGGGACACCAGAAAAAAGCCACAAAGTGAGACGTAAGTGAGAAGCCAGATGTAAGTGAGAAGTACATCAACCCAAAACCAGGAAGGTTTAACAATCCTCTCCATGTGCTGATTCAGAAAAGCTAAGCCCCACTATGTGATAGAATACACCATTGGTAATTTACCTGAGCAGAAGGGTCATGAAAATGCAGGTTGCTCATTTGACTGGTATTTGACCAAGATTAATGCTGGCTGAATCTACTTCTGAAGTTATTGATAATGAGGTCGTGGTAGATTAACCCCCCCTCCAGAGATAGTCTCCCAAGCCTGGAGATGCTATTAACACACCTGCTTTCCAAAGGGGTGAGCAGCTTAATGAAGCCGAATTGATAGTTTCAGACTGAAAAGCAAGAGAGGCTCTGCCTCTCTGGGTGTTTTTTTGCTTTTTATTTTAAATGCTTTTGTCTTTCCCATCTCTTCCATCAAGATACATTTCCATTGCAAATTAAACCATCTTGCAATCATTGGAATAATTGTGGCTCTTCGAAAGAATACCATTTGCATGGCATGAAAATTGCAAGTTGGGAGAAAAAAGGAAGATGTGTCTATCTAGTTGCCTGCTTTAATCTCAAGCCAAGCAAATTGTGCCAAATAACCCACAAGATCAGTGCTTGCTAATTTTCTATTTTGTGTGCCCAACAACTGGCATTTTGAGAGAATGCATGTGGGTCCTAAGTTAGTGATCTATACACAATTTCACTGGAGAGATCTCATCCCTTTGTGTGTGTGAGTGTGTGTGTGTGTGTGTGTGTGTGTGTGTGTGTGTGTGTGTGTTTTCTTAAGTTTTCGCGGGTACTTACATGTATGGCATTCGGCTTTGTTCGGGTATTTTCCCACGTCATTGTAGTTGTTCTTTAAAGTTGTAGCAACGTTTCAGCAGAATCTCATCTGCCATCATCAGGCTTCTGTATATATATGGATCTTTGGTTATTCGGGTTTTCTCCGCGTAAGATTGGAAGTATCTAGGCAACGCTTCGATGAAGTCTCATTCATCATCTTCAGGCTTGTGTCTTCAGCTCTGTGCTTCTCAGAGTGATGTGAGCTTGCAGCTGCTTCTTCTTTTTAACTGCTAGTGGGGTGTGACTTGATTGGGTGGGGCTTGGCTGTGTTCTGATTGGGTGGGGTGTGTTCCCATTGGTTGGGGGTTTGGCTGTGTTCTGATTGGTTGGGGAGTTGGCCGTGTTCTAATTGGCTGGAGGTGTGTTCTGTTCAGGTGGGGGGCTTGGTTGTGCTCAGGTTAGTCTTAGTTGCTGGGGATTTTAGCTGGTGAGCTGTGATCTTGCTGTTTGGCTTCGAGTTCGTGGTCGTGCCGCATCTTCATGGTGGGGGTCAGTTCGCTTCATGTATGGCTCGGAGGGGTTTGAAGTGGGTAGTGATGCAGCTGCAGTGTGGCTTCTGGTCCGTGGTCGTGTCTCATCTTCTGTGAGGGTGTGAGTCTGCTTTTACATGGAAGTGTGGTGGTGGCATCTTGTGTGGCCTCGTGGGTGTGGGTCTGGTGTCATTCTTCATGTTAGGTACTCGTCTGTTCATGAGGGCGGGTTTCCAAATGGCTGGTAGGCGGGAGGTGTCATCTCTTTTATTCATGCTGTGTGGGTGTTTTTCTATCTCTATGGCTTCTCTGATTATTCTGTTGTTGTTGAAGTGTTCGGTTTTGGTGATAGTTCTGGTATTTTTAAAGTCAATCTCATGTCCTGTGGCTTTGAGGCGTTGGACCAGGGAAGAAGTCAGTTCTTCTTTTTGATTGAGTTCTTATGTTCTTCAATGCATGCACTTATTCTTCTGTTAGTTTGTCCAATGTATGTGCTGGGGCAGGCGGTGCAAGGGATTTAGTATACTCCTTGGTTTTCTAACTCGATTTTGTCTTTGGGGTTTCTTAGGATGGTGGATATTTTTCTGTTTGTGCAGAATGCTGTTTTAATGTGTTTTTGGAGGATCTTGCTGATTTTGTCTGTAGTGCCTTTTATATATGGGAGGAGGGCTTTGCCGTTCTCTTGTTCTCTGTCTTGGATTTTAGTTGGGGTTTCTTTTTGGATTAGGTGGGTAATCTTCTTTCTTTGGAATCCATTGGCTGTTAGTACGTTGGTGAGCGTGTGTAGTTCAGTTTTTAGGTGTTGTTCGTCGGCAAGCATTTTGTTCTGGAGATGAGTGTCTCGGCTATGGAATTGATCTGTGCTGGGTGGTGGTGTGAGAGTGCGTGTAGATAGCGGTTTGTATGTGTTTTCTTCTGGTAGATGGTGTGTCCTAGGGAGCCATTGGATTTTTTGTATACCAAGACATCTAGGAAGGGAAGTTGATTGTTAGCTTCTGTTTCCATGGTGAATTGTATTTTGGGGTGTAGGCTGTTGAGGTGTGTGAGGAAATTGTTCAGTTTTTCTTTCCCGTGTGGCCAGATTATGAAGGTGTCATCTACGTACCTGAGCCAGAGTTTGGGTTTGTGATCATATTTTTCTAGAGCTTGTGTTTCAAAGTGTTCCATGTAGAGGTTTGTGATGACAGGTGAGAGGGTGATCCCATGGGTGCTCCTTCTATTTGTTTGTATTTTTGTCCATTGTAGGTGAAGTATGTATTGGATAGGCAGTGGTTGGACAGATCTAGGATGTACTTGGGGGTTGTATTTGTTTTGGATGGCTGTCAAGGCTTCTTTTATTGGCACTTGGGTGAAGAGGGATATGACATCGAAGCTCACTAGTAGGTCGCTGGGTTGTAAGTTTTGTTTCTTTATGATCTCGATGAACTGGAATGAGTTTCTTACATGTGAGTTGATGGATTCTGCATAGGGCTGTAGTTGTTTGGCGAGAAATTTGGCTAGGTTTTGTAGAACACAGCCAAGCCCCCACCCAATCAAGTCACTCCCCCACTAGCAGTTAAAAGGAAGAAGCAGCTGCAAGCTCACATCACCCTGAGAAACACAGAGCTGAAGACACAAGCCTGAAGATGATGAATGAGACTTCATCGAAACGTTGCTAGATACTTCCAATCTTACGTGGAGAAAACCCGAATAACCAAAGATCCACATACAAATACCCGCGAGAACCTCAGAAAACACACACACACACACACACACACACACACATATATATGTGTATATGTATATGTATATGTATATGTATATGTATATGTGTATGTGTATGTGTATGTGTATGTGTATGTGTGTGTGTGTGTGTGTGTGTGTGTGTGTATATATAGACGGACACAATACAGAAGCCTGATGATGGCAGATGAGATTCTGCTGAAACGTTGCTACAACTTTAAAAGAACTACAATGACGTGGGAAAATACCCGAACCAAGCCGAACACCATACATGTGAGTACCCGCGAAAACTTAAGAAAACATAATTTTTTTTTTTACTATCGGTTCTGTGGGCATTGCTTGGTGGGCAGGGTGTGGCTTGGTGGGCATGGCAGGGGAAGGATACTGCAAAATCCCCTTCCCTCCCCACCCCACTAACCTGCTTTCCAGCTCCGTTCTCCTGTGCAGAGCAACCAAAGGAGACCCAGCCAATCAGCTGGGACTCGGGAGGCAGAGAATAATTGGGGGTGGGGCCAGTCAGAGGTGGGATTGGCCGGTTCTCTGAACTATTCAAACTTTCCCCATACCGGTTCTCCAGAACTTGTCAGAACCTGCTGAATACTACCTCTGGTATACTAGCTGGATACCCGTGCTTCACAACAAAACTTTGTGATCGGGCTATGCAGGAGAAATTCAGTTCACAATCCATTGGCTCAGTGGTGGTTGGTGAATGAAATACATAAGGGAATATCGCTCCCACTGCCTTGAGGCTGGAAGCAGTTCTATAGGTGGATTGCGTAGACATTTTGGTGAGGTACTGACGTTTAGTACTGTAAGGAGCCCCAGACCACTTTTGAGTGAATAAGTGGAATGTCTGCCAGTTTGAATTGAGGTAACAGAATGTGAGGCAACTGGCAGATGGAACAGAATTCTTTTCAGGTAGGGTGGGGGAGTAGAATGTCTAACTCCTTAGCATCAGAGTGTGTTAATTGCTGTATAAGAAATACTAATGATCTGATGGTCATTTAGAAAAATCCTTTCTTAGCGAGCACCTAGAAGCCAAGAGGATCATACGTGCCGGATTTCAAGGCTTTACGGTTTTGGAGATTTTGTATGTATATATTCGGCATTTTTTACAATGCCAAACAGGCCACTTTCCAATATTCTTCTATTTTATTCTTTTATTTTATTTTATTCTTTTTAAAAAAAAATTAATTACATTTTATTGGGTTTTTTAAAAATCAATTACATTTCTTAGAGCTTAATAAACATCGTGTTATCTGGGTATTTAATTTGCTTAACAATACTGATTCCATTCTTAATCTCCAACCCTTTTTTTCCAACCACTGATAAAATAGATCCCATGTTTGATAGAATTCTGTATCTTCTTTCTGTTTAATTTTCTATGTCAATCTGTCCATTTCTGCACAGTCTAGTATCTTCTTAATTATCTCTTCATCTCATGGTGTTTCTTCATTTTCCAATGTTGTGAGAAGATAATCCTCACTGCTGTTACGACATGTAATATTAAATACATACTTTTCTTATCTAATTTTTCTGATATTATACCTAATAAAAACAGTTCAGGTTTAAAATCTATGTGCTTCCCTATTATCTTTTCTAGCTACTTTCCAATATTCTTAATATACAGGTTGTCCTGACTTACAACTGTCCATTTAGTGACCATTCAAAGTTACAACAGCATTGAAAAAAATGATCATATAATTTTTACACTTGCCCTTGGTTGCAGCATCTCCATGGTCACGTGTGTTCAAAATTCAGATGCTTGGCAACTGAGTCATATTTATGACGGTGGTGTGAAAAATGCTCACTTTTTCCAGGGCGGCTGTAACTTCGAAGGAATGGTCTTAATTTGAGGATTACTTGCATCTATAAAGGACTCATTTGGGATTTTCTGAAGCAAATCCTCTCCTTGTTTTTTAAAAAAAATGCATCTTTGCAGGCAAAAACCTAATAGTGTTTTTAGCTTTATCACGTCTCGTATTGTAGACAAAATTTAACAGCACTTAATTTTATTGTATGGATCGTATTGTATGGATTGTATGATAATCTTATGGTAAGAACATTGGCTGTGCAGGTTCTTGTTTAACCAAGTTAAATTTAATCATTTAAAATGGCACGAGGAGCCCTTGTCCTCCTGATGAATTTGCAACCTTTTTAAATACACAATCAAGGGATAGAGAGCTTCAGTAAACAGCCAATGAAGAGTTATTCACTGTGGTAAAAACCTTACCCTTTTTTGTTGCCAACCAGTCCAGAAGCAAATTAAGAAAGACCAACTCACTGCTATGATAATAACATTGCAAGCAATTGTTTTATTTGTTTATGGAAAGTTGGTGTTGTTGTACTCCAACATGGCTCAAAACTGTACAATCCCAAAAAGTAGAGCATGCTGGGAGATGTTTCACTCACCATTCAGTAAAGTGAGTTTGAGATGAAACCCATGATTAGGATCTGCTGGTTGCTTCTGCTGATGCACCAACCACCCAACCCGACTCCAATTCTCTTGGCCTACCGTGCCAATTGTAATGTGAAGCAGAAGGAAATACAAGCCAGGATAACACAAGTGTTGGAAAGGACCTTGGAGGTAGACTGGGTGAAACCTGGCTTAATAGCAGTAACTGTGAGAGGGATCTTGGAGTCTTAGTGGACAATCAGTTAAACATGGGCCAATAATGTGCAGCAGCAGCCGAAAAAAAGCCAACACAATCCTAAATTGCATTAACAGAGGGATACAATCAAGATCAAGTGAGATACTAATACCACTTTATAAAGTCCTTAGCAAGACCACACCTAGAATACTGCATCCAGTTTTGGTCACACATTATAAAAAAGGATGTTGAGGCTCTAGAAAGAGTGCTAGGCACTGATGATGTTACCTAATTGGGTAATGAAATGTCTGCAAGAAAACAACCAACCTGAAAATAAGGAGAGACTTTCTGACAGTGGGAACAATCAACCAATGGAACAGAAGTTGCCCTCGGAAGTTGTGGGAGCGCCATCACTTGAGACTTTCAAGAAGAGATTGGACTCCCATCTGTCAGAAATGGTGTAGGGCCGTGATGGGGAACCTATGGCACGGGTGCCACAGGTGGCACGCAGAGCCATTTGTGCGGGCACGCAAGCCCCAGGCAAACTTACCTGCACTGCGCATGTGCGTGCCTCCCAGTTGATTTTCAGGCCTTTTTCGGCCTCCCAAAGGCTTGAGGGAAGCCTCTGCAGCCTTTGAAGGCCGAAAAATAGGCCCATTTTATCACTTCTGGTATTTCTGGAAATACCAGAAGTGACGAAACAGGCCCATTTTTTTGGCCTGCAAAGGTTGCAGAGGCTTCCCTCAAGCCTCTGGGAGGCCGAAAAAGAACTCAAATGGGCCGAAAATCAGCTGGGAGGCACAGTGCAGGTAAGGGGGCGACGGTGGGGGGGTTGCACATGCATGCACATGGGGTGTGTGGGGCCGTGCGCATTGCCTTCTGGGTGCTGGCATGTGAGCATGCTAGCGCAAGCACGCAGACAATTTTTGGCACAGGAGCCCAAAAAGGTTACCCACCACTGGGGTAGGGTCTCCCGCTTGGGCGGGGAGTTGGACTAGGTGACCTACAAGGTCCCTTCCAATTCTGATTATCTGTTATCATAATCAATCTCAGAGTGCACTCCCACAGATTATTTAAAGTTTCAAATCAGGTTCTTCCAGAGTGTGCCATTTTTCCTGTGCCCAGAAGTTGCAAATAAACTTTAATAAAAGTCTGCTCTGTTTAACAAATGCCTTATTGTTCTGTTCTCCTTTCACCTATCTGAAAAGTACTTAACAGAATACAGAATAATAGAGTTGAAGGGACCTTGAAGGTCTTCTAGTCTAACCCCCTGTATCAGCTGGAGACCCTATACCAGTCCAGACAAATGGCTGTCCGGTCTCTTCTTTAAAAACTCCAGTGATGGAGCACCCACAAATTCTGAAAGAAAGTCGCTCCACTAATTAATTGTTCTTACTATCAGGAAATTCCTCCTTAGTCCAGGTTGCTTCTATCCTTGATTAGTTTCCATTGCTTCTTGTATTGCCCTCAGGTGCTTTGGAGAAAAGATCAACCCCCTCTTCTCTGTGACATTCCCTTAAATATTGGAAGACTGGCTATCATTTTGCCCGAGTCCATTTTTCATTAAGACTAAACATAGAATATGGAATAACAGTTGGAAGGGACCCTGGAGGTCTTTTAGTCCAACCCCTTGCTCAAGCAGGAAATTCTATGTACCATTTCAGACAAATGGTTATCCAATCTCTTCAACTGAAATTGAAACAGGACAGACAAAAGTATAAACATAATGATTGGAAAGACATTGAAACTTAGAAAAAGATAGATAATTGAATTTAGATAGATAATTAAAAATAAAGTGGAGAAAACCAAGGGAGGGGGGAAACTATGGAGAAAATGTTAAAACAGTAATAAGATATGGAATAGAACACAAAGATGAATATGAAATTGAGTTTGTGTCTGTATGAAGAAGTGATAACCCGGGATCATGCTAATTCTCCAAAAAAGATGTTTTATTTGTATTATGTTTTTGTGAAAACCCAAATAAAATTTATATTTTAAAAATGGTTATCCAAACTCTTCGTAAAAACTTCCAGTGTTGGAGCATTTACTTCTGGAGGCAAGTAGTTCCACTGTCAGGAAATTCTTCCTTATTCTGGGTTGCTTCTCTCCTTGATTAGTTTCCATCCATTGCTTCTTGTCCTGCCCTCAGGGGCTTTGGAGAATAAACAGTTCCTGCAACCATTCATCCGTATCTTTTATCCTCCTAATGCTCTTTCTTTAACTCCTTCCTACTCTTCCATCCTCTTCCTGTTTTCCCTACAAGAATAACCCCTTGAGATGAGAGAAGGACTGGCTGAAATTCACTCATCTGGTTTTACTGTGTTTTCTAACATATCCAAATAAATTGCCATGGTGGTTAGAAGCAAGTGTTTTGTTGGCCGTTGGCAAGCAGGCGAATGGAAGCTTATTTTACATTTCAAGGTAAAAGTGTACAGGTATATATAAATAAAGCACGCTGCCTTTGAGCATATGGGATTGCAGTTCCCATGAGGATGAGCTCCCGAATCCCTGATACTCTCAGATGGAAGTTACAGCCAGTGGTGGGATTCAAAAAATGTTACTACCAGTTCTGTGGGTGTGGCTTGGCTTGATGGGTGTGACTTGGTGGGCGTGGCAGGGAAAGGATACTGCAAAATTCCCATTCCCTCTCCACCCCACTAACCTGCTTTCCAGCTCTGTTCTCCTGTGCAGTTCAATCAAAGAAGATCCAGCCAATTAGCTGGGACTCAGGAGGCAGAGAATAGGTGGAGTTGGTAGGGTCAGTCAGAGGTGGTATTTTCCGGTTCTCTGAACTACTCAAAATTTCTGCTACCAGCTCTCCAGAACTGGTCAGAAATGGATGAATACCACCTCTGGTTACCACCCAATGGCAACCAGGAGGGATTGAATTGGAGAAGGCAGTTTAATAAAACTAAAACGCTCCAGTCAAAAGTGTTTTGACTTCAACCTCTACCCAATCAAGCGTAGAGCAGGATCCCCAACCAGCCACGGGCCACAGCATACCAAAAATCGGGCTGTACAGACAGGCAACGCTCCATCCACAGGATGAAGGTAGCACACTCCGCTCCATGGGAACACCCCCCCCCCCATGGAACTGGTCCCTGGTTCCCAAAAGGTTGGGGGGTCACTGTTCTAGAGTAGTAAAGAAAATATTCAGAGGGGTGCTACCATGTTTTCCTGAAAATAAGACCCAACTGGAAAATAAACCCTAGCGTGATTTTTCAGGATGCTCATTATACAAACCCTACTTCAAAAATAAGCCCCAGTTAAGACTGTCAGTCAGGCGGATGCATTTTAGTACCGTATCCCCCCCGAAAATAAGACCTAAGCGGAAAATAAGCCCTAATGCAACTTTGGGAACAAAAATTAATATAAGACCCGGTCTTATTTTGGGGAAAAGATTGTATTAGTCACCTAAAAGAGCAAATAGAAGGACTTTGAGGTAACACCTTTCATTCCTTAATTATTGAACCTTATTCTCGAGGAATCATGAGGGCTGCTCACTTCCCCTCTCAAAATAAAGAAAAGCAGACATAATTTTTTATGCATAAAACCTGTGTAAGTTTTAAGCCCATGTTCCTTTAAGAGAAAGCTCACAGGAAACTAAATGTTTATGTACTAAGTCAGGGGTAGGGAACTATGTCCCCTTTATGACAAGTCATAAAAGAGCCATCTCTGCTGTAAGTTATGGCTATTGGATGCTGGAATGGATTTACTCCAGTGATGAGATTCAATTTTTTTTTTTTTACTACCGGTTCTCTGGGTGTGGCTTGGCAGGGGAAAAATACTGTAAAAACTCCAGTCAGTGGTAGTATTTGCTGGTTCTCTGAACTGCTCAAAATTTCCGCTACCGGTTCTCCAGAACTGGTCAGAACCTGTTGAAGACCACCTCTGATTTACTCTTTATATCCAAGAATTTATATTTTGATAGAGACCCAGAGTTATGTGAACTCTCGAATGGGAAGTGATGATCTCCGACTCTTCAGGTATAAACATCTCTTGAAAAAATGGTTTTCTTCTTTAAAAAAAATACTCTCTATACAGTATATGGCAACTGACTGCGTCCTATAAGGATCCACCAGTAGCACTTTGAGACTTCTTCCGTGGGATAGTCCAAACATTATATATAGAGAGAAATAACACAATCTCTCCTATTTCTTATGGATCTTGGAAAAATACTTTCCCTCAAAATTCTAATAAATCAACCTCAGGTAGTCCTCAACTTACAACCACAACGAGAACTGGAAAGTTTGTTGCCAAGTGAGATTGTTTGTTAAATGAGTCGTGCCCAATTTCATGACCTATTTTGCTATGGTCATTAAGGGAGACACCATGGTTGTTAAGCGAATCTGGCTTCCCTCGTTGACTTTGCTTGTCTGAAACAAGCTAGGAAGGTCACCAATGGCAATCCGTTGCCAAGTTTCCAAATTTTGATCATGTGACTTGTGGGCGGGTGGGAGGAGAGCTCTGATAGTCAAAATTGTGAGGACTGGTGGCAAGTCCCTTTGTTCTGTGCTGTTGTAGCTCTGAATTGTCATTAAATGAATGGTTGTAAGTCAAGGACTACCTGTAGGAGACAGAAATGATTCAATACAGCTAGAAGATCTCAAAACACCAGTCTTATTTTTTTTTCCCCCATAGATGGGCTCGAATGTCATGACTGATGCATCCATTAAAGGCCACGTTTCCTCAACCTTGGCAACTTTAAGATGTGTGAACTTCAACTCCCAGAATTCCCCAGCCAGCTTGGAGAATTCTGGGAGTTGAAGTCCACCAAACTGAAAGTTGCCAAAGTTGAGAAACCTTGAATCGGGACATCCATCCAGCAGCTGAGGTAGTTCAAAGAAAGTCTTGTTTAGCGTCATTGTTGTTTGAAGCACGTTTTACATTCTCCAACACCAGAACCTGCGTCTTGTCCACCCAGTTGCCCTTTTGAGTGGACCGCCCGGCAACACATGAGGATAGATCATGGTCTATCTGCTGGGGAATGGTGGCTGGCAAAACCGCATTGCTTTGGGCCCGTTGAGAATACATTTCCCGAGGTATCTCCTCCCCAGAGCAGAGCTGCAGGTGGAAAGCAGCTTGGAAGCCTCGACGGAAGTTCTTGTTGAAGAAGCCGTAGATGATTGGGTTGACGCTACTGTTGAAGAAGGCCAACCAATGGGCAAAGGGGTAGACATAGATATTGATGATCTTATACTGTGCCTCGTCCAGTTCTGCATAATCGGACAGCATGGCCAAGGTCCACAGGGGCAACCAGGAGACGATAAATAATAGAGCCACGATGATCAACATCTTGATGACCTTCAACTTCTTCTTGTATATGGAGTGGCGCTCGTGGCCTTGCTTCCCAGAGGCAAGCACTGTGTTGAAGAGCGTAATCCCTATCCGAGCATACATGATGACGATGAGTGACAGGGGAGCCAAGTAGATGTTGGCGAAGAGGACAGTGGTGTAGATCTTCTTCATGTCCTCGTTGGGCCAGTCTTCCCGGCACCAGTAGATGGGACGGGTTTGGTTGTCCTCGCCAAGAATGACCTGGAAATGCTTTTCTTCTATTAGCTTCAGCATAACAGCAGAGGGGCACATGATGACAATAGCCAGGACCCAGATGATGGCTATCAACATAAGTGCTATCCATACGGTAAGTTTTGGTTTAAAGGGATAAACAATAGAACGGAACCTACAAGGGGGAGAAGAAGGAATAGTTACATTCGTCAAACATCAACACTGTGGAATAGCCACCTTATCAACAGCGACACAGAGTTGATTTTTATTGTGCTAAGAACTACAGAATCACGACAGAATAACCCAGAGTTGGAAGGGACCTTTGAGGTCTTCTAGTTCAACCCAATGGCGGAAGATCCTATTCCATTTCAGACCAATCTCTTCTTGAAAACCTCCACTAATGGAGCACCCACAACTTATGAAGGCAAGCCCTTTCACTGATTTTATTATTCTCACTGTCAGGATTTTTTTTTCTTGTTTTTTTATATACCACAAATCCATTCCATTTCAATCGTACGTCAATTAGGTACATATTTCAATTATTTAACCATTATAAATAATGTTCTTCTTATCAAATCTAACAATACAACAATAATCACATCCCCATGTAAATAATAGTATCAAATATATCTATTACATTAATTTCTCTAATTCTCTAAGTCTATAATACATCAAATCTTTTTTAATTTGTTCTATTTTCTATCCATTGATAGAACAGATCCCATACCATATAATATTCAGTTTCTTCTTTTTCTGTGATTTCTAGTGTCAATCTATTCATTTCTGCACATTCAAATATATTTTCAATTATTTTCCCCTCTGTTGGTATTTTATCACTCTTCCAATTTTGGGCAAATACAATTCTAGCCGCTGTTAAAACATGTATAATTAAATAAGTCTTTTCTTTACTATAACTTTCTGGTACCATTCCTAATAGGAATATTTCAGGCTTCAAATCTATATGTTGTTTAATCATTTTTTCCAACATGTATGTATTTTAGTCCAATACCTTTTAGCCTCTGTGCAATTCCACCACATATGATAATATATTCCTGGCGTTTGATGACATTCTGTCATCAATCTGTCAAGGACCTTGGAGTTCTCATATCTAATGATCTAAGTGCCAGAGCTCACTGTATCAGCATTGTCAAAAAGGCATTAAGAGTTGTAAATCTAATCTTCCGAAGCTTCTCCTCTGGAAATGTTGAATTGCTAACTAGGGCATACACAACTTTTGCTAGACCAAGCTCATCTGTCTGGAATCCGCACTGCATATTGGATATTAATACAATTGAGCAAGTCCAGAAGTATTTCACGAGAAGAGTACTACACTCCTCTGCTTGCAACAGAATACCCTATATCACCAGACTTGAAATTTTGGGCTTGGACAATCTTGAACTACGCCGCCTACAGTTGGACTTAAGCGTAGTACGCAAAATTATCTGCTACAATGTCCTACCAGTCAATGTCTACTTCAGCGTCAATCGAACAAAACAAGAGCATACAACAGATACAAACTCAATGTTAACCACTCCAAACTTGATTGCAGAAAGTACGACTTCAGCAACAGAGTGGTCAATGCCTGGAATGCACTACCTGACTCTGTAGTTACATCCTCAAACCCCCACTCCTTTAACCTCAAACTATCCACTATTGACCTCACCTCATTCCTAAGAGGTCTGTAAGGAGTGTGCATAAGAGCACCATCGTGCCTTCCGTCCCTGTCCTATTGTCCCCATTTAATCGTACCTATTTCCAACATTTCATTGATTTATCTTTAAACATTTTCACTAGGCTCGCTGGCGATAAGTGCCATCTATAAAACATCTTAGACAAATTATATGCTGTTGATATTGTCGGTTTATAATTTCTATCCCATAATTTCTGCCACCTATCCAATTCTATAGCATGTCCAAAAAAAAATTGCCCATGCAATCATTGTTTCTTTAACTTGTTCTTCTTCCAGCTTGACACTCAATAGATAACAGTATAGTTTTTTAATCAATTTATCCTCTGCTCTAATTAGTATTTTATCCAGTTCTGTCAACTCTTTCTCAATCCTTTCATCTTTAATATCTTTTTCATACCTTCTTTGTGTCTGCATATATGAATACCATTTTATATCTAATCCTTATTCGTTTAATTCTTGTTTTGTTTTGAGCTCACCCTTTTCATTTAAAATATCTTTATATCTAGTAACATTTCACTGATTTTATTATTCTCACTGTCAGGAATTTGGATCCCTCTCTGAAAAGTTTCCTTCTGTTGCTTCTTGTCCTGCCTTCTGGTGCTTTGGAAAATAGATTGACTCCCTTTCTCTGTGACAGCCCCTCAAAGAGTGGAAGACTGATGTTATGTCACTCCTAATTTTTCCTCTTCGTTAGACTAGACATACCCAGTTCACACATTGAATGCTTTAGCCTCCAGAATTCTTATCATCTTTGTTGTTCTTCTCTGCATTGTTTCTATTGACTCAACATCTTATATCTTACTTCTTGTCCTGTCCTTTGATGCCTAAGAATTTTCTAGTTATTTTTGTCTTTCTTTCTCTTTTTCTTCCTTCCATTTTTCTTTCCTTCTCTTCCTTCCTTTCCTTCCTTCCTTTTTTCTTTCTCTTTCTGTCTCTTCCCTTCTTTCCTTCCTTTCTTCCCTCCCTCCCTCCCTCCACAACTAGACTTCAGTCCTAATCTCTCTCTCTCCCCTATATCTTTTTTTCTCTTTCTTTTTTCTTTCTTTCCTTCCTTCTTTCTCTCTCTCCTTCTTTCTCTTTCCTTCCTTCCTCCCCCCACCCTCCCAAACTAGACATCAGTCCTAATATCTCTCTACCCCTGTATCTCTCTCTCTCTCTCTCTTCTTTCTTTCTTTCTTTCTTTCTTTCTTTCTTTCTTTCTTTCTTTCTTTCTTTCTTTCTTTCTTTCTTTCTTTCTTCTCTCTCTCTCTCTCTCTCTCTCTCTCTCTCTCTCTCTCTCTCTCTCTCTCTCTTTCTTTCTTTCTTGGCTAAAGAGAAACAGTAATCTACAAAGGCCACCATTTTTCTATCAAACATTATAAAAAGAAAACTAGAACTCTGAATACACATACAATTAATTTGATCGATTATGACTTTGGAACAGTGCTTGCGCTTCTAAGTTTCCTTAACTATATTACACAATCGAAATTTAATATCACAGTGCAGAAACCTCTCAGCAAAAATAAATGAACTGTGGACCTAAGTGTCTGTGCTTTCTATCCTCATTTTCACCCTGATCTCACTATACCAGCATGTTCTTCTAAGCAACAGAAGAACAACTGATTCTTGTACTCTCTATCAAATTTTGAGGTTCATACGAAGCCATACCTGTCAACTGCAATGGCCACCAAAGTGAAGACAGAAGCAGAAACAGATATTCCTTGGACGGTGCCGTTCATTTTGCAGGCAATGCTCCCAAAAGGCCATCCTGGAAAAGGAAGCATTGTTTTAGATGAAAATGTTGACAACCATATTCAATTCTTTGCACTTTAGTGGACAAGCAAAGGGCTACACGCAGGGGTCTTCAAACTTGACAGCTTTGAGACTTGTGGACTTCAACTCCCAGAATTCCTCCTCCAGTCATGTTAGTTCAGGAATTCTGGGAGTTGAAGTCCACAAGTCTTAAACTTTCCAAGTTTGAAGACCCTTGGGCTACAGCATGGAATAACTTTTATATTAAAAAGGACTGGTTTTTTTTTAAGGAACTGAATTGCATAGGCTGAGCTTATATCATCATATTAGATGATTAGGGGACTGGAGGCTAAAACATACGAAGAGCAGTTGCTGCAACTGGTCATGGCTAGTCTAGTGAAGAGAACCAGGGGAGACAGGATAGCAGTCTTCCAATATTTGTGGGGCTGCCTCAGAGAGGAGGAAGGGGTCAAGCTATTTTCTAAAGCAGCTGAAGGCCAGACAAAGAACAATGGATGGAAACTGAACAAGGAGAGATTCAACTTGGAAATAAAGAGGAATTTTCTGACAGTGAGAACAATCAACCCATGGAACAGAAGTTGCCCTTGGATGTTGTGGGAGCACCATCACTTGAGACCTTCAAGAAGAGATTGGACTGCCATCTGTCAGAAATGGTGCAGGGTCTCCTACTTAGGTGGGGGGTTGGACTAGATGGCCTACAAGGTCCCTTCTTAATCTGTAAGTAAATATTACATTGATAATATGATTTGTTTGGTTGTGGTTTAACGTGTGAAAGTAACTATGACCGGGTTTATAATGTACCGTGTTTGGGAACCCAAATAGCAGTGCAATCAAGCAAATATGGTAAAACAATCCCTAATTTTCAAACCAACTGCCATGATCCGTATTACTTGATCATGAATGATGATATAGGATGATGCTTGGGAGGAAAAAACATTTTTGGACACACAGAGGTGTGTTAGCAAGATACAAACCTAAAAGGAATATGTGCTAATAGCAATAGCAAATAGCACTTAGACTTATATACTATTTCACAGTGCTTTACAGCCCTCTCTAAGCAGTTTACAGAGTCAGCCTCTTGCCCGCAACAGTTTTGGGCCCTCATTTTACCCACCTCAGAAGGATGGAAGGCTGAGTCAACCTTGAGCCTGGTGAGATTCGAACTGCCAAATTTGCAGGCAGCCAGCAGTCAGCAGAAGTAGCCTGTAGGGCTGCACTCTAACCACTGCGCCACCGTGGCTCATAATAGGGGCAATCTTGAAGTCCTCAGTTCTCAGGACAGTCATACTTTGGTACTTGACTGCTTCAAAACTCATTGAATTCGGTATTCAACATATTTTGAAGCAGAAGTCTTGTCCCAACCCTCGTCTTTCTCCTGGTAGTCGACATAGCAAGGAAGAACTTGCTGATGTCGGATGCCTCCTGACTCGCTAGCTCTTCCAGTCGAAATAGCAGGTCACATGGTAAGCCAAATGGTTTTCTTGGTAGCCATCAGTTTCAGTATTCGGCAGAATGAATTACCGATGAGGACTGAGGTACCACTGCAATTGATGTTTCTTGTTATGAAGAAAACAACTCTTTCTTGAGGATAGTAATAGTAGACAAGTGAGGAGATAACTTCATCTTCTTTTAATGACCCCATAATCCCTTGTGGGGTGGACTCTAAATGGAGCTGAGTTTTTACTGGCCAGATGCCCTTCCTCTCACCAATGAGGAGTTATATTCAGCAGATACAATTCTCATCGTGCCCAGAGAGAGAATGATATATAATTATTAAATAAGCAATTATTGCAGTGAGCCTTGATTATTGGTTTTTGGGCCCTATATTTGATTCCAAATACTGTAGGCAGGTCAGTCCTACAAGGCAGACCAGGTTAAGAAAAAACAAACTGCAGGGAAGCCTCACAACAACAACTACTACTACTACTACTGCTACTACCAATACTTCTATTTAGATTGTTTATATCAATAGAGGATAAATATTTGTAACTCAGCATTGAACTGTGGGATCCTTGGTGCTCTCTGGACTTGGCTGTTTTTGTCAGATATTTCATTCCCTAACTAAGTAACATCATCAGGGTTTGTGGGAATGTCTTGGTGGTTTGTTGATTGGATGAGAGCAAACCCCACTTCCTTCTAGCATTGATGATTTTACCTAGTTGGGTAATGAGATGTCTGGAAGAGAGCAAATAAGTTCAGAGACCATCAAGAACCCACACTTCTCCTCCTCCTCCTCCTTCCCCTTGTAAACCCCATTTCCTTCTAGCACTGTGATGTTACCCAGATGGGTAACAGGTTGTCTGCAAGACAACAACTGAGTAGAGAGAGCACCAAGGACTCTATTCTACAGGTGACTTAAAGATAAAGGTAAAGGTTCCCCTCGCACATATGTGCTAGTCATTTCCAGCTCTAGGGGGCAGTGCTCATCTCCATTACAAAGCCAAAGAAGAGCCAGCGCTGTCCGAAGACGTCTCCATGGTCATGTGGCCGGCATGACTAAACACTGAAGGCGCACGGAATGCTGTTCCCTTCCCACCAAGGTGGTCCCTATTTTCCTACTTGCATTTTTTTTACATGCTTTCGAACTGCTAGGTTGGCAGAAGCTGGGACAAGGAACGGGAGCTCACACCATTATGCGGCGCTAGGGATTCGAACCTCCAAACTGCCGACCTTTCTGATTGACAAGCTCAGCGTCTTAGCCACCGAGCCACCACATCTCTCACAGGTAACTTACAGTCATGCAATCTGGCAAGTCGGATTGTTGCTTCCCCACCCTTGTCCCTCTTTGACCTTCACGTCAACGATCCCCCCCCAAAAGGCTGCGATGCCCCGTGGGCCGATGTACCTGTAATGATGTTGTCCAGGAGAGTAGTGGGCATGCAAAAGACGCCCACCAGCAGATCGCTGACGGCCAGGTTCAAGATGAAGAGGTTGGTGACGGTGCGCATATGCTTGCTCTGCAGAACGGTAAAGCAGACGACCCCGTTGCCGATCATGCACAAAAGGAAGATGAGGAGGTAGGAGATGATGAAAATGGAAGCGACGAGTGGGTGGTGGAGATAAAAGCCCACATAGGTAATGTTGGCTTCCATTGGACAAGCGTCAACCGAAGCGGTGCAATTTCCCAGAGAGAGTTTGCCCATCGAAGAACCCAGCTCCTCCTGCTGATCCATGTCCGGCGGGGCCTCGAAGCAAAAATTAAACAAACAATACATTAGCGGAGAAGAAAAGGCAATACAGGTAGGTCCTCGTGTTATGACCACAATGGAGCCCAATTTCTCTGGTGCTAAGAATCAAGAATTCTAAGAATTCTGTGGCTGGAAAAATAATATTCTTTTCAAGGTACTTGAAAGTTGAACAGTTTTAATAGGGCTGGGCTAACAAAATTTACGGTGCTAAGCAAGACCGTCGTTAAGGGAGTTTTGCCCACCCCTCTTCTACAGCCTTTCTTGCCACAGTTGTTAAGCGAAGTTGTTAAGTTAGTCACATGATTGTTAAGTGAATCTGGATTCCCCATTGACTTTGTTCATCGGAAGCTCGCAAAAAGAGGATTGTGTGACCCTGTTGTGATTAGCCGTCAGCCAGTGCAGATGGCTGAGGAGAGCGAGGACTCAGATGAGGGGCCAGGACCATCAGGGAGTGGACTGCTGCCTTCAGGGATTGTGGGGGCTGGCAGCAGTGACAAGGAGGTTCCTGAGGAGCCTGTGCCAAGTGCGCGTGAGCACAGGATGATTCCTAGAAGAGAACAGCTGGAGCAGCACAGGCGACTCAGGAGTAAGGATGCAACGTAATGGCCCCTCCCTCCAGGGAATATAAGCCTGGTTTCGAAAGATTTTTGCTTTTGCAGAAAGCAAAAACGTTCTAAGGACTCAGCATTGCGTATGGAGACTTTGGCTTATCTGGAGAATTCTGTCAAGGCTTTTTTGGTTGGACTAATTGGCTGCAAGCCATCTTTTACCTGCAAAGAAGTTAAAGTTAAAGCTGAGAAGGTTTGAGTTGCTGCGTTTGTTTGAGATTTTCTTGCTGGTAACAGGGTTGGGTCAGAACAGACCCCGGGACGCTGCGACTATCGTAAATATGAGTTCAGTTGCCAAGCATCTGAATTTGGATCGCGTGACCATCAGGATGATATAGTCTATAAGTAAAGCGGTTGTGTGAAAAACAGCTATAAGAAAAATGGTATAATTGGATTGAATTAAGACAGATAGAAAATGAAGGAATTAAAGATAAGCAACTTATAGATTAAATGTATATATTCGTACAAAATTCTAAATATTTGTAAATAAGCACAAAAGATAGAAATGGATGAGACGGATGTCACAAAATGGTTAATGTCATGATATTTATTTTTTGTTTTATTTTTAAAATATACAAAAGACTAATAAAGTTTATTTAAGGAAAAGAAAGAAAGAAAGAAAGAAAAACGGTCATAAGTCGCTTTTTTCAACGCTGGTGTAACTTTGGTTACTAAATGAACTATAAGTCGAGGAGGACTTGTATAAGCATCCTCCGCTTACAACCATTCATTTAGTGACATTTCGAAGTTACAATAGCACTGGGGAAAAAAAAACCTTGACTTCGGGCCATTTTTCACACTTACAACCGTTGCAATTTCCCATGGTCCCACAATCAAAATTTGGCAACTGACTCATATTTATGACGGTTGCAGTGTTCCTGGGAGTCACTCGACCCCCTTTTGCAACCTTCTGTCAATCAAAGTCAATGGGGGAAGCCAGACTTACTTAACAATTGTGTGACTAATTGAACAACTGCAGTGATTTACCTCACAGCTGTGGCAAGAAAGAAGGTAAAATGGGCCCAAATCAACCTTTTGTCAGCTTTGGAATCCTTATTAAAAGCTGTCACACAGCTGTGGAGGATGGAAGGGGGAGGGCTGCTGTTTTTTGAGTAGCTTTCAGTAGACAAAATAGATCTATAAATCCTTCAAGGTCATTCTCTCTGGCGCAGCAAGAATTGTAGCTGAAGGGTGATTGGTTCACATGATTTATGATGTGAAAGAAAAGGGGTGGGTGTAGGTTGAGTCTTGTAGGAAATCTGGGAGGAAACTTTAGTTTTGGAATTCCACAGAGGTGCCAAGTTTCTGTTTTAATAAAGCTACTTTGAGATTATGGTTGTCTCGGAGTTACTGATAGGAATGGGTAATTTCTGGAACCCTGGCACCTTTATTGTCAGAGTACAATATGTGTACAATGAGATCGGCTGAGCCTCCCTTCATGCACCCCTCCAACACAACTCACAGTGAAGACAGAAAGTCCCTAACCCAGTGAATTCCTATTAACAAACACACAATCTTATTACACTATGTGACCTTGTTGCACAATGCGCCGGCCTCACAAGTCTATCATATACGCTTATCATGACTGCTTGGGATTACCCGAGCAAATGATTCAATACCTAGAATCATCCAATGTGTTTCCATATCTCTGCAAATCATGCAGACCCAAACTGGATCTGTTTGAAAGAGTTGATACCATAGGAACATGAATAACACCCCTTGACACCACATAGTAGCATCTCTGGACGCCTTAAAAGAAAGATTACTGAACCTTGGGAAAAAAAGACACAACGCAAAAACCTGAACATCCAATAGCTACAAACCATATCTCTACCCAACAACCACAACCCAATCCACAACCCAATCCACAAAAAAACATAAGCCAGACAAATAATGATATCCCAATCCTCATCAGAGAAGCTGTTGAGCGTGAACGGAAATGTCCAAACGCCATCTTATTTGGTCTAGAGGACATCAATGACAATGATGACATCACAACGGTCCAAAACATCATCAGTGATTATCAAGCATCAACCATCTCCCTGATGAAATACTTGACATTCCCGCATTGGCCAAGAGCTCAAAAACAGAGACGGCTCTGTGGCCCCACGCTTCTGCAAGGTCATTTGCAAAAATGAATCAAGCAAACGTAAATTCATTTATACTATAAATTCACTTGCCAAAAGCAACACCAACCATAAGAACCTCCGTTCTCGCCCTGACCTAACCATACAGCAATGTGCCCACTCCCATGTACTCCGCACTGAACTCAAAAAATGTCTAGACGATGGAGAGAAGGACCTGTACATTCACTACCATGCTGACTGTATCAAAAGTAAGTCACACAACCCACAACTCAGCTTTAACCTTCAACACAACCCTACCTCAACCAATCCACCATCACCCAAGACTAGACACGCACGCCCCTAACTACCTCAATTCCAACTACTGCTGGCCTTAAATGCAAGCTACTCAATGCAAGAAACCTTGTGAATAAAATACCTGAATTTCTCCTCTTACTAAATATGACTAAATTCAACATCATATTTGTCTGTGAAACATGGCTCAACGCATCTCTCCCTGATTCCATTACCATAGTAAGAGACTATCATGTTTACCGATCAGATCATGAAATTCGTAGAGGAGGTGGTGTTGCTATCTTCTATAAAAAGTCCTTGCATCTAAAAAACATCCAAGTTACCCAGGAGCTTGCTATTCCTGAGACCATCATCTGTGAACTATCCTTAAATATCACATTTTGATTCTTACTATGTTACAGAGCACCTGATTATGACATAGAACATGTAAACAAGCTAAATTCATTACTAACATGGGCAACATCCTGCCCACACGCTTTTATCTTTCTTGATGACTTCAATCTACTTCATATTGACTGGACCCTAAATGAATATACAACTGAACCCATACACACAACCTTCTACAATGCTGTTACAAATCTGGGACTGGAACAACTAGTAACCAACAACACTAGACTAAACAACTGCCTCGATCTCATCTTCTGCAATAGTTTGAATTTAATTTACAGAATACAAACTAAAGAACCCTTTTCCAGCAGTGACCACAATATGATTGACTTTTGTCTCAACATACGTCCACACAAAAATCATCACAATGACGGAATCCCCAATTATAACTTCAAAAAAGGCAACTATGATCTTATAGACAACGATCTCTCATCCCTTGCTTGGCAATCTCTATTCACTGGATGCAATACTGTTGAAGACCATTACAACATATTTTTACTTGAAGTCAAAAGAGTCATCAAAAGAGTCATCAAAGTTGTAGCAATAACAACTCCAAAAACCAGAAAAAACAGATTACCCATAACAATAAGGAAACTTCAATCCAAAAAGAGATCACTCTGGCGGAAAAACAAATCTGGTCACGTTGCCAATTTCAAAAGCCGATACAAAAATTTATGCCACCAGATAAAGACTGAATGCACCAATTATCACATTAAACAAGAGGAAAACCTTCTACGCACAAATTCCACCAGCCTTTTTTACAATTTTGTAAACAACAAACTAAAAGACTCAAGGTCCATCCCACCCCTGAAAAGACCTAATGGTAAAGACTGCAACGACAACACCATTAAAGCCAACCTCTTTAACACATTCTTTGGCTCAGTATTTGTAAACAGCAATGGATCATGCCCAGTATTTCCTAGCCGAACCACAGAAAACTACACTGATCTAATACATATCGATTTTACAGAAGACAATGTTGAAAAAGCACTACGCAATCTAAAACCATCTCTATCTATTGGACCGGAAGGAATATGTGCCTACTTCTTAAAAAAGCTATCCACTGCCATAGCCGAACCTCTAAGCATAATCTTTGAAAAATCTTTCAGGACCAGCTCCTTGCCTAACCTATGGTCACAAGCCACGGTCATCCCCATCTTCAAAAAGGGAGACCCCAGCCTAGTTGAAAATTACAGACCAATCTTCTTATGCTGCGTCACCTGTAAAGTCATGGAATCAATTATTAACCAATCCATTATCCTCCACTTAGAGACAAATAACCTACTCTCTAATAAACAATTTGGTTTCAGAAAAAAACTATCCTGTAATCTGCAACTCTTACACTGCAAAAACATATGGACTACATAACTTGACCAGGGCAAAACAATAGACACAATCCACATAGACTTCTGTAAAGCCTTTGATTCAAACTACTCCTAAAAACTACTCCTAAAACTAAAATCTTATGGTATCTCTGGACACCTGCATAACTGGATAGAAGCATTCCTGTCAAACAGACAACAAATGGTCAAAATTGGGAGTGTCCTATCAAATTCTGTACCTGTCAATAGTGGTGTCCTCCAAGGCAGTGTTCTAGGACCAACTCTCTTCATACTCTACATAAATGACCTCTGTGATCATATTAAGAGCAACTGCGTTCTTTTTGCTGATGATGTAAAGCTGTTCAATACCACAGACAATACTGCTACCCTTCAAAAAGATCTTGACTATGTATCAGAATGGTCAAGCAAATGGCAACTTCAAATCTCAACAAATAAATGCTCTGTCTTACATATTGGCAAAAAAAATCAGAAAATAAAATACAAGCTGAATAGACAAGATCTTATTGATGATCCAAACTCTGTCAAGGACCTTGGAATTCTCATTCTTAATGATCTAAGTGCTAGAGCCCACTGTAACTACATAGCCAAAAAAGCATTAAGAGTTGTTAACCTCATCCTACGTAGCTTTTTCTCTGGTAATATCACACTACTCACTAGAGCATACAAAACATTTGCTAGACCAATACTTGAATACAGCTCATCAGTCTGGAACCCACATTACCTATCTGATATTAGCACAGTTGAGAAAGTCCAGAAATATTTCACAAGAAGAGTTCTCCACTCCTCTACTCGTTGTAGAAAACCTTATGCCACCAGACTTGAAATTCTAGACCTAGAAAACCTTGAATTACGCCGTCTTCGGTCTGATCTAAGTATGGTATATAAAGTCATACATTGCAATGTCCTACCTGTCAATGAATACTTCAGCTTCAACCATAACAACACAAGAACAAACAATAGATACAAACTCAAGGTTAATCGCACCAAACTTGATTGCAGGAAATACGACTTCAGCAACAGAGTGGTCAATGTCTGGAATCCTCTACCTGACTCTGTGGTTTCTTCCCCAAACCCCCAAAACTTTAACCTTAGACTGTCTAGTATTGACTTTACCCCTTTCCTAAGAGGTCTGTAGGGGGCGTGCATAAGTGCACCAACGTGCCTACCGTCCCTGTCCTATTGTTTCTTTTATTTTTCTTATATGTACCCATTTCATGTATTCATAACTATTTATATACTTATACCTATTATCTTGTAAGCGATTGATAAATCAAATAAATAAAAATAAAATAAAATAAAATAAATAAATAAATATCATACTGCGTTACCTGAAGGATATACAGTTGTAAAGAATGGACATATTTGATTATAAATGTTTTGACAGCAGCTAGAATTGTATTTGCTAAAAACTGGAAAAGTGGGAAAATACCGATAGAAGAGGAGATGATTATGAAAACAATGGAATGTGCAGAAATGAGCAAATTGACATTAGCAATTAGAGAGCAAGAAGATAAAGAGTATTACAAAATGTGGGATTTATTTTATCAATGGTTAGAAAAGAAAATAGGGAAATAGGATATAATACAATATAAATACAACGATAGAGTAAAGATAAGACAATGTAATATGTTATAATGGATTATAATGAAATGAATGATATTATGAATTGAAATATCTTAAAAACGGAAATCTGCTCAAAAAGGATGATATAGTCTGTAAGTAAACTCCAATAAGCAGTTAATAACAATATAATATAATATGCATTTTCATGTAAAATAAATTTTAATAATGTAGTTAGAAGGGAAGGACTGTTGATATTGTGCACAAGAAGATTTGTACTGACTGACACACTGTACAACGGAAAGAAGGTTTTTATGTTTGTTGTTAAAATAAAAAAAAAAATCTTTTAAAAACAAGTCTGTCATACTACGTTGACATGAAGTTATGTTCCGTTCTGACAGCCCACGGGTAGAAGTTGTTTTTCAGCCTGTTGGTGCGGCTGGCTATGCTTCTATATCTCCTACCCGATGGTAGGAGAGTGAAGAAGTGCTGGCCAGGATGTGAGCCATCCCTGAGGATTTTCCTCACTCTTCTAAGGCTGCGAGCCCTAGCGAGGTCATCTAGTAGTGGTATCAGGGAACAGCCCACAATGTTTTTTGCTGTGCTCGCCGCCCTCTGTAATGTCTTTCTATCCACAGCTGTCAAGCCAGCAAGTGCAATGTGAGAGGACATTTTCTATAGTGGACCGGTAAAAGGAGGTCATCAGTCGTTGTTCCACTTTGTTCTTTCACAAGACCCTAAGGAAGTGGAGTCTCTGTTGGGCCTTTCTGGCCACCTGGGTTGTGTTGGTTTTCCAGGTGAGATCTTCGCTGAGGTAGACTCCCAGGAATTTAAAGGAGAAAACTCTCTCCACACAGCCCCCTTGATGTAAAGTGGGGCAGGTTCCTCTCTCTTCTTCCAGAAGTCTAACACCATCTCCTTTGTCTTGCTGACATTCAGGTACAAGTTGTTTTCTAGGCACCATGAGGATAATTTTTGAACCTCCCCCCTGTATGCTGTTTCGTCTCCACCTGTAATGAGACCCAATACGGTGGTATCATCTGCTAAGTTGATGATCACAGTGGATGGGTCAGAATACATAATCATATGTGTACAGTGAATACAGGTAGGGACTGAGCACACGACTCTGATTAAATTAAAAAGAAAAACCTAAGTCCTTTTGTTTCCACATGGAAACCGCTTTAGAATGTCGTGCTTGGTGTGGAAAAGAATGTAACAGATTAGATTGATAGATCTTTATAGAAATGACTTTGTTCTTATTATTATGGAAGAACAAAAAGCTGTGATTTGAGGTTAATCATGCCCTATTCTATTGCAACAGAGAGAGTCTGCTCCATTGCTCCTTTATTTATTTTGGGATTTTGCATTTTATAGTATTTTATAACCTGATTTAAAAAAAACGTTTGAAAAGCCTAATTTAAGAACTGCAGATATTCACTTAACTATGGCAAGAACATTTGTAAAAATGGGGCAAAACTCCCTCAACAAACTTCTCACTTAGCAACCAAAATTTTGGGTTCTGTTGTGGCCATAAACCAAGGATTACCTGTATTCCTCCAAGGGGAAGCCAGATTCACTTAACAACAACGTTACTAACTTAAGAACGGAAGTGATTCACTTACCAACTGTGGCACAAAAGATTGTAAAAGGGGGAAAACTGACTTAATAACTTTTCACTTAACAACAGAGATTTTTGGCCTAGCCGTATTAACCAGTCAAACATTCACTGCAGGGGTGGGATTCTACCAGTTCTGACCATTTCTATAAAACTGGTTGTTATGATTCTGCGTAGTTCAGAGAACCGGCAAATCATGCCTCTGGCTGGCCCCTCCCCTCTCCACAAAAACGCCCCCCAGGAGGCTTCCCTGAGGCCCAGAACGCCCCCAAAATGGGGGGGGGTTGTTGCTGCCAAAAAAAAGAAGCCACGTCCACCGAGTCACATGGCCACCCCCACCTAGCTACCCCCACAGAACCGGTTCTTACAAAATTTGAATCCCACTCCCGATTCACTGACTGAAAAGAGTATTATTTTTCTTTAAAAAAATATAGTAAATAACTACCACTAAATCCCACACTAACCATAACGAGAAAATGCAATTATCAGAAGCTCATTGATGGGCCGTAAAATTGCTTTGTAACATTTAATTAAAACAAAAGGATGAGTGTATATATTACATTTAAATGTAGGGGTATTTTTAATGCAATTATTTGGGGGATCAATTGCCTTCTCGCTTATTATTATTATTTACTAGCTGGATACCCATGCTTCGCTACGAAACAATGTGGTCAGGCTTAGTGTTTGGGGAGGAAAATAAGGAGTGGGGGAATTCTGCCTCTGCCTACCAGCATCCATCAGTATTCATCTGGCAAGTGTCCTGTCAGTGTGTCAGAGAGTTGAGGGCTGTTTGGAAACTGATACAGTATTTGCTGTGTGAGCAAGGAGACAGCAAGGAGCCTGGGCGTGGTTTAGCTCAACTGTTCTGTACTAAAGCCGGTTGCTGCTGGGAAGCTAAAACGGAAACTCCTCTGCTTGTGTTTTGCATTTGGAAGAGATTTCTTTTCAGGTGGGGAGGGGGAGTAGAACTCTTCAGCATCAGAGCATGTTAATAATAATAATAATATATGAAATGCTAATGCTCTGAAGGACATTTTGAAAAATCCTTTCTTAATGAGCACCTGGAAGCCAAGAGGAACATACGTGCCAAATTTCAAGTCTGTAGGCTTTACAGTTCTGGAGATTTTGTGATGATGAGAAAATTACAAATCCTGAAGATTTGTTGGAATCTGTCTGCGAGAAGTGTGTGTTTTGCCAGCAAGTGCAGTATGTGTGAAAAGGGAATTTCGCCTGTCAAAATATTACCTGAACGATTCTACCTCCCCTTCCACCAACCCACACGCTTACTTCCTTTTCATCATTGTTACTGACAGCAGATTTCCTACAGTCAACTGACACGAAGACCCTTTGCAGATGATTAGCATTGAAGAATAGAATAGAAATAGAATGGAGTTGAGGACGACCTGGTATTACAGAAAATTTAAAAAGAAGTTTTAAAAGTTATGTTAAAAAGTGATCAGGGTACCCCAAATTAAAATGGTAGGGCTCATCTAGCTCATAGCCAGAGACCTAGTTAAAATAGCAATAATAAGGGGACTTAGACTTATATATCACTTCATAGTTTTTCACAGCCCTCTCTAAGCAGTTTACAGAGTCAGCCTATGGCCCCCAACAATCTGGGTCCTCATTTTAGTGACCTCAGAAGAAGGGAAGGCTGAGTCAACCTTGAAGGAAGGGAGGGAGGGAGGGAGGGAGGGAAGGAAGGAAGGAAGGAAGGAAGGAAGGAAGGAAGGAAAGAAGGGTAATAGCACTTACACTTATATACCACTTCACAGGATTTTAGAACCCTCTCTAAGCAGTTTACAGAGTCAGCCTCTTGCCCCCAACAATCTGGGTCCTCATTTTATGGACCTTGGAAGGATGGAAGGCTGAGTCAACCTTGAGCCTGTTGGGATTGAACTCCTGGCAGTTGGCAGAATTAGCCTGCAATACTGCATTCTAACCACTGCACTGTCAGGGCTAGAGAATTATGAAGCATGGAGCAAAACGTTGCCATTTTGAGCCTTTTTTCTTCTTGAAACTAGAGGCTATGAATAGCATACCAAGAAAACTGAGATTATACAGCGAACTCTCAAATATAGAAAACATAGAAGCTGAATATACCAAGAAGACTGATGCCTCTAATTAGAATTTGACTTAACCTTATTGTACCTTGTGAATGACAGAATTAGCATAGAAAAGGGGGGAGGACAGAGGGATATTTATGTGCATGCAAACATTTTCTTTTTCTTTTTTCTTTTCCATTTGGCTGAAGATAGTTTGCCTAATTCAAATGAACAAGTACAATGTGTCTTGTTGCGTTTTGGCTTTAATAACCTTCTCGACAGAGAAGATTTATGCCTTACCTCTCGCCCCCCAAATCTGATCTTAACCCTAATTAATACATTGCTCAATGATTGATGGCATAAGCAAAAAAAGGGACAGTCAGTATTTCTAACTGTTAACTGATCATCACTGAACGGTTTAATGAGAGATGTCCAGAGGAGGAAAAATCTTATCGGCTGTTTAATTAATTACTTCATTAATTAATTAACAGCCCACCTTCATTATTTTTTACAAATAACTCAAGGCAGCAAACATGTTCAGCACAACTTCCTCCATTTTACCTACAACAGCAACCCTGTGAGGTGAGTTGGGCTAAAAGAGAGTAAGTGACCCAAAGTCACCCAGCTGGCTTTCATGTCTAAATCAGGACTAGAACTCACCACCTCCTGGTAATTGGCCCAAAGTCACCTAGCTGACTTTCATACCTAAGGTGGGACTATAACTCCTAGATGCTTAGTCATGTCCAAAGTCACCCAGTTGGCTTTCATGGATACAACAGGAGTAGAACTCATGGTCTTTTAGTTTCTTAATCACTATTATCTTCAGCTGTTCTTCACCTTAGGGGCATCTGAGGACAGATTTTGCATATTTGATAGACAAGACAAAATAAAGACAAGATCATTCTTATTTGACAGCAGGCCCTCCTAAAGAGCCTGACAATTCTCTGAAAAAGAGTCAAGGGTGCTGGGAAAATTAAAGTTTTAATAAACGATGGGTGTGGCTGGTGGGGGGAATGCAGTGGCAGCGAGATGGCAATGGTGCAGGTGGCGATGGTGCCCAAGGAAGGCAATGGCAGTGATTCTGGTGGCATAGGGGCTTCCGGGACCAGCTCCCCACCCCACCCCGCCATCAGCTGTTTGTGTAGGCAAGGAGGGTCGGGGCCAGCCAGTGGCGCGATTTGCCAGTTCTTCGAACTGCGTAGAATCATAACAACCAGTTCTATAGAACCAGTCCGAACCGGTAGAATCCCACCCCTGGTTTCAAGTATGGAACAGAGTTTAATTAGCAAATCGTTAAGAAGGATGTTTCAAATATTTATGTGGACGGTTGATTAAAAAGAAAAAAAGAAAGAAAAAAATATCCAGCTGAGGAAAAAGCCTGCTGTATACCCTTGATAGATCAATAAATTATTAAGGCTTCAACTATAAATGAAGATATATTACTGTCTATCGTTATAGCGTGTATGTTTGTATATATGTGATAGAAAGATGGATGGGTGGATGGATGGATGGACAAACAGACAGACAGACAGACAAACAGATGATAGAAGATAGATAGATGATAGACAAGAGAGAGAGAGATAATAGAAGATAGATAAGAAAGAGAGAGAGAGCTGATAGAAGATAGATGATAAAAGATAGATAAGATAGATGATAGAAAATAGATAGCTAGATAAAGAGAGAGAGGTGATAGAAGATAGATAGATAAGAGAGCTGATAGAAGATAGATGATAAAAGATAGATAAGAGAGAGATGATAAAAGATAGATAGATAGATGATAGAAGATAGATAGATGATAGAAGATGGATAGATAAATAATAGAGAGAGAGAGAGAGAGAGAGAGAGAGAAATGATAGAAGATAGATGATAGAATATAGATGTTAGAAGATAGATGAGAGAGAGAAATGATAGAAGATGGATAGATAGATAATAGAAGACAGATAGATAATAGAAGATAGATAGATGATAGATAGATAATTAGATCGATTGATGATAGATGATATGAGAGTGAGAGACAGAGAGAGACAGAGACAGACAGACTAGAACTCCCAATTTCTAATCTGATGCCTTAACCTCTGGACCAAACTGGCTCTAATTTCAGTTTTTATTTGCAAAAAAGCAACATTAACAGAATTATATATCTAATTATCTGGAGATCTCCAACCCAATCTCCTCCTCACTTTGGGAAGAGAAGCAGATAGAACTGAAAAATCAACTCTTCTTGGGGTAGCAGCACCCAGGCTGCTATGTTACATTCTAATTGTGTCCTGCTTGCTAGTTACCATGGTTATCCAAAGGACGAGATGAAAATAAACTATACTGTTTGCATTGCTCTAGAGAAGGTAACTTTTAAATTCTCCTAAATTCCCCCCAAACCTTCCAAATAAATTAACCGGGTCAGTGGTCAAAAGTTTTTGTGTGTCTTCCCCCCCCTAAAACGAATTTAATTTTTTTAAAAAAAAAAAATTAATCTCTTTTTTTTTTTATACTATTTTTTCTTTCCCCCCCTTTACAAAAAAAATTTTTTGTTTTTTTAGTTTTTTGTTTTCTTTCCCCCCCCCTCTTTCTGATTTATAATTTTTTTTGGTCCTCTCCCTCCCCCCCCCTCCTCTTTTGTCCCCCCTCCAGTCCCTTAATCATCTTTGTTGCTCTTCTCAGCACCTTTTCTAAAATCTCAATGTTATTTTTGTATTGTGATGACCAGAACTGGACACTGTACCTTATTTATGATGGATAAAATAGTTATTGTAATGCAGTGGGATGTTTGTTAATAAATAAATGAATTAAAATGATTGAGAGAATTAAAAGGGAACATTTTTAATTATTAGTAATGGTTTATAAAAATATAAGTGAGAAATATGGGGGAAAAAAGAATTAACTATGGAAAGTTTATAAGTGTTCCCAAGGAAGTACGATATTCAATTGAAAAGAAATGTTAAAGATGTTAAGATTTTAATGCATATTAATGATAGAATTGAATTGGAATGGAATGTGTTTTATTTACATATATATATATATAATTTTTTCTTTTTAAGAATATAGTGTCTATTTTAAGAATGTACCAAGCAGAATTCGATTGGAAGTTATGTATTATATTGAATGCTATAATCTTAAAGGTATACATTGAAGCTTAAATAAGAGTTGAATGGATAAAATTAAAGGATATAAAGGTGTCATACTCTAATTGGTAACTACAGGGAAAAATTTGCTTAATAAGAAAAGATCATGTGAAATTGTAACAGGACAGACGAAAGTATAAATATAATGATTTGAATTGAGATAATTAAAACAAAGTTGAGAAAATCAGAAGAGGGGAAAAGCTATGTAGAAAATATAAAATGGTAATAAGATATGGAATAGAATATAAAAATGAGCATGAAATGGAGTTTTGTGTCTGTATGAAGAAGTGATTACCTGGGACCATGCTATTTTCAAAAAAGATGTTTTATTTGTATTTTGTTTTTGTGAAAACCCAAATAAAATTTTCAAAAAAAAAGAAGAAAAGAATGGATGAACAGCTGACACTACTCAGAATATGAGATTCCATTCATCCTGGAATCCGTTTCCCAAACCTTTAATCTCTTGCTATGAGAGGCCTTGAATTGTAATTAAAAAAAGAAAAACTTGCAAAGGATATGCCCTTTTAAAAACCACAAGCTAGCTGGGACAGAAATGGAAGGGGGGAAGAGGAATCCCAAAGCAGCAAAATCCTATTATGGTGCATCCTCACTATGTTTAGAAGCAAAGAAAAAAAAAGTTTAAGGTTTAATAATTTTGATCTGATATAACATTACAAATACCTGAAAATTATTTATAGAAAGTAAAGTCATTTTCTGCAACACCATAAAGCAAGAAGTAGATATTGTGTGACATAGCTTGCACGGAAGTTTGTTGCATTAGTGTTTCTCCACCTCCTTGAAACACAAAATGCGTGCAACTGGTCGGCCTTTTTTTAAGTGTCAAAATCATCTTAGTTATTGTTGTTCTTTTTGAAATTATGCTTTACTGAAGGGTGTAAATAAAACATTAAGTCAGCGGAATGTAGAAGCCGGCATTCTTTTGCATTGTTTAGATTTGGAGAACAGCAGGTAACAAAATACATAATCACATTCATTTTGGAATGGCAGGAGAGCTATGAATAAATATACATTTCCTAGGGATACACAAATGGAGTCGGGGGAAATCATAGCTTTCTTTTAAGGGTATGCAACACACCCACTTGAATGGCACTCATAATGGAAGAGATTTCATGACTTAACAGACTTAACAGATAATCAGAGTTGGAAGGGACCTTATAGGTCATCCAATCCAACCCCCTGCCCAAGCGGGAGACCCTACACCATTTCTGACAAATGGCAGTCCAATCTCTTTCTCAGCTGTTTCGCTGAATTCCAGACAGGAAGGGAAACAAAGGTCTCAAGGTAATGATCAGATGAGTCTTTATTCATCCATACAATGCTCCGGGATTCAGGTAACAATGAGTAACCAAAAGGAATTAAAGTCAGCTCTGGCGCACCTCGCAGCCAGAGCTGTATTTATACCCCAGTGAACAACTTAATGAGTTTATCCACCATCCGGTGAGCGCTACTGCATCACATCCGATCACCCTGTAATACTCTATACACTGTGCTTTTATCCATTAATTATCCACCCCTATTTACCATATTTGTACAAATATCATATTCCATCATTGTATTTATGCCTATGAAGTGACCCTCCACCCCTCTCGAGATTGTTAATTCAACAGGCAGCATCTTAATCAATTTGTCTACAACTGCCCACAGGCTGTAACAGCTCAACGTGTGACGTCAGCAAGACTCGTTATCTCCGTCGAACAGTCAAAGCCGCAGGTTGGGTGATTAACAGCA
This sequence comes from Notechis scutatus, assembly GCF_049901735.1. Taxonomy (NCBI): domain Eukaryota; kingdom Metazoa; phylum Chordata; class Lepidosauria; order Squamata; family Elapidae; genus Notechis; species Notechis scutatus. The sequence goes on from NC_142012.1 coordinate 8,303,411, forward strand.
CTTCCCTCCTTGATAGCATAGACTGACATGGCACAACACGTGGTGTCACGGCTCCAGCATGCCCTGGAGACATGACAGGCGGCCCCTCTTACCAGGACTCTGCCCGCAACACAGGAAAAACATTATTATTAATTACAGTCATGGCAGTTACTCTAATTGCAACATGGGCCCAGATTTGTCGGGGTATGTATTATGGAAACGACGCACTAAATGATCTGCACATACATCTGATGCCTTCACCCAGGATGCTTCTGATAAAGGGTAGCCCTTCCAACGTACTAAATATTGGATACTATTCCTTCTTTTTCGAGAGCCGAGGATCCCAGCTATCTCAATGTAATCCATATCGTGTTGATAACCCTTTTTTTATTTCAGGTACTTTGACTTGGGAGTCAATGGGTTTTAATAAACTGACATGAAACACTGGGTGTATACGGCCCAACAATGATGGTAATTTTAACTCTACTGTGACAGGAGTGATAATTTTTGTTATCGGGAATGGACCCAGATATTTGGGTCCTAATTTTTTACTGTTCAATTTCAACTTAATATATTTTGTGGACAGGTATACTCTATCCCCAACCTGGAAAGGTTTATGATCCTGCCGCTTCTTGTCTGCATATACTTTATAATCCATTTCTGTTTTATCCAGGGCTTTTCTTACACGTATCCAACTAGCTTGTACTTGTGCCCACTGTTGGACACTGATTGGGTCATTGGGATAGCTATTCAAATCTGGTAATGGACTAAACTCCATGCCATTAGCTACGTAGAATGGACTGTATCCTGTAGTACTGTGTACTGCGTAATTGTACACGACTTCTGCAAACGGTAACAGCTCCATCTATTCTTGTTGTTCATAGGATACATAAGATCTTAAATATCTCTCCACCATGGCATTCGCTTTTTCTGTGGCACCATTCGTGCATGGATGATAGGCTGAACTTAATCCCTGGGATGATCCCAACAAGCGGAGGAATGCTCTCCGGAATTGAGCAGTAAACTGTACTCCTCTATCAGAGATTACTCATCGAGGGGTTCCATGTAATCTATACACATGTTGTATGAACATATTGGCTAGATATTTAGCCGATGGCAACCCTTTACAAGGTACAAAATGTGTCTTTTTCGAGAATAAGTCGATGATTGTCCATATAACTGTATATCTGTTACTGTTTGGCAGTTCCACTATAAAATCCATGGCAATATCCTGCCGTGGATGTTGTGTTTCAGATACTGTTCGTAACAATCCTAGTGGCTTATCCAGTCTTGGTTTGAAATTGCACAGACATGACATTTTTTAATATATTGTTCTATATCGGACCTCATTTTCAGCCACCAAAATTGGCGTCGAACTAAATGTAAGGTTTTTAAAAACCCGAAATGTCCGGCTTGTTTGTCATTATGACATTTTTCCAAAATGTGATTCCTACATTTTTCTGGTACATAAATCCTGTTTCCTTTTCACGCCAAATTATCTCTATAGGAAACCGAGTCAGTATTACTAGTAAGCCATGTATCTATCCAAGTTGCCTCTCGCAACATATCCTCCTTTATTCCCTTTAACTGTGTAGCCTGTCTTGTATTCCTGGGTGTAATTTCTGGGATCAGAGGCTGAACAATCACATCTCATAGTTCATTGTATTGCGGTAGTCGGGACAGAGCATCTGCCATAAAATTTTGACCACCTGGTACATAGCGCAGATGGAAATTAAACTGCTTAAAATACATAGCCCACCTAACCTGTTTGGGAGATAAATGGTGGGGCGTTTGTAAAGCCTCCAAATTCTTGTGGTCTGTCTAGACTTCAAAAACTTCTTTGGTGCCCTCTAATAAATGTCTCCATGTATTTAATGCCCATTTCACCGCAAATGCTTCTTTTTCCCAAATCACCCATCCTCTCTCTGTTGGGGTAAATTTCTGGGATGTATAAGCACAAGGTTGTAACAGTCCTTGTTCATTTATTTGCAAAAGGACAGCGCCAACAGCCACATTGCTGGCATCAGCTTGAACCACATATTTTTTCATGGGGTCAGGATATTTTAGAATCGGTGCCTGGGGAAACAATGTCTTCAAATTGTCAAACGCCTGTTGACATATGGCGGACCACTCCAGTTTTTGACCAGGCATTGGCTTTGTTTTCTGATTCTTTGTTTTTAGTAGTTCGGTTAATGGCAAACTGTGGTACAAATTGCCTATAAAAGTTTGCAAAACCAAGGAAACTCTGCAATTGTTTACGGGTTTGTGGGGTTTCCCATTCCAAGACAGTGGTGACTTTGTTGGGATCCATTTCCAAACCATCTTGGGAAATTCTGTATCCTAGATAGTCCAATTTACTGCAGTGAAATTCACATTTCGACAATTTCACATACAATTTAGTGTCTAACAATTTTCTGAATACACTTTGTACTAATTTTACGTGTTCATCCAAAGTCTGTGTGTAAATTAGGATGTCATCTAAATACACTAGTACTTCACGATATAAATGTTCATGCAGCACCTCATTAATCAACTGCATGAATACTGCGGGGGCACCTTGCAGCCCAAAAGGCATCACCTTACATTGAAAACTACCAAGAGGACAATTGAAGGTAGTTTTCCACTCGTCTACCTGTTTAATACATATCCTGTAATATGCTTCACGCAAATCTAACTTCGTGAAGATTTTTCCGGTGGCCAACGTGGCCAATAAGTCACTGATCAAAGGCATTATTGTATTTACGCCTATGAAGAGTACCCTCCACCCCCTCAAGATTGTTAGTTCAACAGGCAGCATCTTAATCACTTTGTCTACAACCGCCCACAGGCTGTAACAACTCAGCGTGTGACGTCAGCAAGACTCGTTATCTCCATCGAACAGTTGAAGCCCCAGGTTGGGTGATTAACAGCATTTCCCCCTTGATAGCATAGTCTGACATAGCACAATGCATGATGTCACGGTTCCAGCATGCCCTGGAGACATGACACTCTTCTTGAAAGTCTCAAGTGAATGATGCTAGGCTCAATCAAATTGAACCAATCCATGGGGGGAAATGCAACAGAAAATTTTAAAGCAATCTTCATCTCCTGGAATAATTTCTGACATCCACAAAAAAAAATAGCTCATGCATGTTCTTTCTGAAACCTTTCCAACCACAATGATGACAGCAGTTTTACAACATGTGCGGCGGCAGCCAAAAAAGCCAATGCAATCCTATATTGTATTAACAGAGGGATACAATCAAGATCAAGGAAAGTACTAATACCACTCTATAAAGCCTTAGTAAGACCACATCTAGAGTATTGCATCCAGGTTTGGTCACTACACTATAAAAAAGAGGTTGAGACTCTAGAAAAAGTACAGAGAAGAGCAACCAGAAACATAGGAGGAACGGCTGCAGGAACTGGGCCAGGCTAGTCTAGTGAAGAGAAGGACCAGGGGAGACATGATAGCAGTCTTCCAATATTTGAGGGGCTGCCACAGAGAGGAAGGGGTCAAACTATTTTCCAGAGCACCTGAAGGCCAGACAAGTAATAATGGATGGAAACTGAACATGGAGAGATTCATCCTGGAAATAAGGAGAAATTTTCTGCCAGTGAGAACAATCAACCAATGGAACAGAAGTCACCTTCCGAAGTTGTGGGAGCTTCATCAATAGAAGCTTTCAAGAAGAGATTGGACTGCCATCTGTCAGAAATGGTGTAGGGTCTCCTGCTTGGGTGGGTTGGACTAGATAACCTCCAAGATCCCTTCCAACTCTGTTAATCTGTTAAAAAAAGCATAATAGCACCTGTGTGCCAAAGCCACCAAATTAATTTATGACAAAAATGACACCTCAATCCAATATATTCTGCATCATATTAAACATCTGTCCAGGATACATACATCTAGTTTGGATTAAGAAATCCAAGCTATTTCCATGACATTTCTTCTTGAATCCATAACATCCATATACCCACTGCTGTTCGGGTATAAGATAAAACCTCTTGCCAATGTCTCACTTTCTATTGTTACATTAAATTCATATTATTGCATTATTAAACATGAACCCATACAAATAATTAAAACCAGACATTCTAATCCTGTACAAAGTGGAGAGTTGGTCTCTGACAGAAAGCCACTTGAAGAGACTAGAATCATTTGAAATGTGGATTTACAGGTGGCTATTATATATAAGTTGGGTTGACAAAATCAGAAATGAGTTGGTGATAAGTCACCTGGGAAAGCCAAGGGAAATAATCAAAACCATAAAAATGCAAAAGTTGGAATATTTTGGGCATGTGATGAGACACCCAGAAAAATATGGCATACTTAACTTAATCCTCCAAGGAAAGATTGAAGGCAAAGGAGGTCCAGGCAGAAGAAAAACATCACAGCTTTCAAATCTAAGGGGCTGGTTTGGACAAAACTCAACAGTACTTTTTTGTGCAGATGTTGATATAAATAGGATCACCAACATGATCGCCAATGCCTGATGACAGATATGGCACAAGAAGAAAAATAATTCCAATCCTTCCTTGGATGTGGAGATGACAGTACCAATGACTTGAACTTGAATGGCAACTCCAAGTTGAGCAGAGTTTGAAGGAAAACCCATGTAGCCAACAGCCTAATCATTTTTCATATGTTGGGATGCACTTAGAATCTTGGGCAGCAGCTACAAGTTGAGTACAATTAAAGATAACCCAAGTAGGCAACAGGCTAATCATGTGCAAATGCTGATATGCATTCAGGACCTTCGACAACATGGGTTGAGTACACATTCAAGGATAAGCTGTTTAGTCAATGGCCTCATCATTCTCAAATACTGGCATACATTCAAGACCTTGGACAGCAGCTACAAGTTGAAAACAATTCAAGGATAACTCATGTAAGCAACAGGCTAATCATGCTCAAATGCTGATATGCACTCAGGACCTTGGATAACAGGGGTTGAGTACACGTTCAAGGATAACCTGTTTAGTCAATGTCCTCATCATTCTCAAATACTGGCATACATTGAGGACTTTGGACAACAGCTACAAGTTGACTCCACATTCAAGGATAACCCATGTAGCCAACAGGCTAATCATGCTCAAATGCTGATATGCATTCAGAACCTTGGACAGCAGCTGTATGTTGAGTACATGGTAACCCATGTAGCCAACAATCATTTTCAAATACTGGGATGCATTCAGAACCTTGGACAGCAGCTAAATTTGTTTAGAAGAGATCAATTTCCCCTTGCTGAATTACAGCGGAGAACTCAATATCTCAATGCAGACATGGCAAAAACAAATGTGATGGATGGTACTCCCCATGTCTCTCTTACTCACTTCTGGGCTGCTAATGAGGAAAGGCAGCTCCCACCCACTGATTTCCAAAGTAAGATTATTAACATTTGTCCAGCTTCAGCCTAGGCAGAACTATTCGAGAGGATCAATATTCAGACAAGTACCTGCTGCAAAGGGATGGAAGGGCACAATTCCACGCTAAATAGTCCATCTCAACAGTCCGTTCAATATTAAAAGCTGTCCAACCTCACATTGGTTCACAGAAGGTTGTCACATAAATTATTACACTATCCTGTAATCTGCAACTCTTACACTGCAAAAACATATGGACGACACAACTCGACCAGGGCAAAGCAATAGACGCAATCTACATAGACTTCTGTAAAGCCTTTGATTCAGTAGTACACGACAAACAACTACTAAAAATAAAATCCTATGGTATATCTGGACAACTGAATAACTGGATAGAAGCATTCCTATCAAACAGACAACAAAATGTTTAGTCAATGTCCTCATCATTCTCAAATACTGGCATACATTGAGGACTTTGGACAACAGCTACAAGTTGACTCCACATTCAAGGATAACCCATGTAGCCAACAGGCTAATCATGCTCAAATGCTGATATGCATTCAGAACCTTGGACAGCAGCTGTATGTTGAGTACATGGTAACCCATGTACCTGCTGCAAAGGGATGGAAGGGCACAATTCCACGCTAAATAGTCCATCTCAACAGTCCGTTCAATATTAAAAGCTGTCCAACCTCACATTGGTTCACAGAAGGTTGTCACATAAATTATTACACTATCCTGTAATCTGCAACTCTTACACTGCAAAAACATATGGACGACACAACTCGACCAGGGCAAAGCAATAGACGCAATCTACATAGACTTCTGTAAAGCCTTTGATTCAGTGGTACACGACAAACTACTCCTAAAAATAAAATCCTATGGTATATCTGGACAACTGAATAACTGGATAGAAGCATTCTTATCAAACAGACAACAAATGGTCAAAATCGGGAGAGTCCTATCAAATCCAGTACCTGTCAATAGTGGTGTCCCTCAGGGCAGTGTTCTAGGACCAACTCTCTTCATACTCTACATAAACGACCTCTGTGATCATATTAAGAGCAATTGCGTTCTCTTCGCTGATGATGTAAAGCTGTTCAATACCACAGACAATACTGCTACCCTACAAAAAGATCTTGACTATGTATCCGAATGGTCAAACAAATGGCAACTTCAAATCTCAACAAATAAATGCTCTGTCTTACATATTGGCAAAAAAATCAGAAAATAAAATACAAGCTGAATAGTCAAGACCTTGTTGATGACCCAAGCTCTGTAAAGGACCTTGGAATACTCACCTCTAATGATCTGAGTGCTAGAGCCCACTGCAACTACATAGCCAAAAAGGCATTAAGAGTTGTTAACCTAATCCTACGTAGCTTTTTCTCTGGCAATATCACACTACTAACCAGAGCATACAAAACATTTGCTAGACCAATACTCGAATACAGTTCATCAGTCTGGAACCCTCATTACGTATCTGATATTAGCACAATTGAGAAAGTCCAGAAATATTTCACAAGAAGAGTTCTCCACTCTTCTACTCGTTGTAGAATACCTTATGCCACCAGACTTGAAATTCTAGAACTAGAAAACCTTGAATTACACCGTCTTCGGTCTGACTTAAGCATGGTATATAAAATCATACATTGCAATGTCCTACCTGTCAATGAATACTTCAGCTTCAACCATAACAACACAAGAGCACACAATAGATACAAACTCAAAGTAAACCGCACCAAACTTGATTGCAGGAAATACGACTTCAGCAATAGAGTAGTCAATGTCTGGAATACTCTACCCGACTCTGTAGTCTCTTCCCCAAACCCCAAAAACTCTAACCTTAGACTGTCTACCATTGACCTCACCCCTTTCCTAAGAGGTCTGTAGGGGGCGTGCATAAGCGCACCAACGTGCCTACCGTCCCTGTCCTATTGTTTCTCTATTCTTTTATTTTTCTTATATGTACCCATCTCATGTATTCACAACTATGTATACACTTATACTTATTATCTTGTAAACAATTGACAAATCAAATAAATAAATAAATAAATAAATAAAATAAATAAACCAGTTTGCCAAGATCAGGAATACAATAAATCCCACAGGCAATTTTCAGACTTTTCCACAAGCCTGAATGCTAAAGAATTTGAAGGCAAACATCAAGAGTTCAGAAATTTTAGCGTTACTTACAAACCAGACAAGAAAGCAGTCTTTGGTAGCCAGGGAAAATGATAATTCTCCTGCATTCCTTTCTTTGATAAAGCAATCTATTCCCATGAAAGCAAACAAGGATCAAAATTCTAGACTGAAAAGGATGTGCCGATCAAAAACTTCTGGTTACCAAGTTTTGTTTGAGGAAATATTACATCTTAAGAACAACAAAATATATAAAATCACTTTTGAATCAAACTCAAGCCATGAATGTTTCTTGACAGAAATAGCTTACCAATGCCTTTTTTTCAGGGTTTTTCAAATTTTCAATGTCTGGTGATTTGTTCCATGCAAATAGTAACCAGGGCCAGTCCTGCTCAGCTTCTGTGAACAACAGTATGCTCATTGCATTTCTGAATTACATACAGGCAAGCTTACTAAGAGCTGTTCTTGAATAGGAGAACGGCTTCTCCTTGCCAAAAGGAAGATTTTACTCATGCTGTAGCATCCAAAATGAGCTTCATGCTTTCACTAGTCAGACTTACAACTCTGTTGCATAATCACAACAGATGTGGAATTAAGTGTACCAGTTGGGAAAGCACAGATCAATTTGTCATTCCCACTTGGCTGTCAAATGCAAGCAACCAGAGTTATTCATGAATTTTTTTTAAAAAAATCGGTAAATTTATTGCCAGTCACCTTTCTTACAAAAATCTTCCCAAACTGCTTGCCTTCTCCTGAAAACAACCAGATAAAACATCATGGATCTTGGGGGCGGCCAAGCTTATGCCACTTGCAGCTATGCAAGGACTCCAAGCTATGCTCTTACTTGACCCCTCCTTTCAGTCTAGCTGGCAGTCTCCCTACATCAGGTGTTAATGCAAAGCTCCTTCTTGCCACTTCTTCTCTTCCTTACCAATTCTATGCATTTGTTTTCCTTCTTCCAAATGCACAGTAGGGTTATTGCACCATAGCCTCGGAAATATAAGTGGCTTACCTCCAAAACTCTTTGGCTTTCTGTTGTGTCTTTTTCTCTGCAGATCAGCAAAATGCATTACATTCTTCAGGAACAACGTGCAAGGCAACTTAAGAATACACATACTAGGAGGAGAAAAAGCATTTGAGATGAAACAGCTGCCCTCGAGTAAACACGGGGAGTTCAGAGTTCTCGTTGTGCTTTTCCGGAGAGGTGGAGAATTTCTGAGCCTCCAAGAATTATAAGAATATTCTCACCCGCAAATTAGCTTTTTGTGCAGCAGAGGGAAAAAGCAGCATGTAACACTTGAGGATAGAAGGCAGGTCTAACACCAGCTTTCAACTCGCCAGCAAAGTGTAATCCTCTGAGGATAAAAAAAAGCAAGTTTACACCAGCTTTCACTCAATTTCAATGCCACCCCAAAGGTGGCATCTTGTACAGTGGGTTCATTGGGGAGATATTTCCTGGGCAGGTTATTTATCTGAAGAGAAGACCTTTGTGGAAGACTGCAAAAACGGCGCTTCTCGATTTCAAACCCTTTTCTGCAAGATTTAAAAAAACAACAAACCTTCACATCCACACCACTGCAAAAGATAAAGCCACCCTCGATGCCATAAAGGTTCCTTGATAGTTTATTTTTTGTTTTACAGAAGTGACAGTGTTTTCCCCACAAAGTAGAAAAGAAAGCTCAACTAATCTCTGGATCATTTAAGGCACAGGCTGCCAGGAAATACAAGATCGTTTAGACATTGAAGAAATTGTACTTCTAAACCACTAATTACTGCTGAATTCTGGGCCACGCCATAGACCAATTAGAACTGCTTTATAAAGAAAATGAAGCAACATAAAAGGCAAAAAGAAAGAAAGAAAGAAAGAAAGAAAGAAAGAAAGAAAGAAAGAAAGAAAGAAAGAAAGAAAGAAAGAAAGAAAGAAAGAAAGAAAGAAAGAAAGAAAAAGAAAGAAAGAAATCTAATTTAAAAGAGAAGATTTGCTTCAAACGTCTGACAGTATGAATGACACTTCTGCAGTGTTCCATTTGCGGGTTTGCTCCATTGTGCTTCCAAACGGATCTCTTCTTCTCCTTCTTCCTCTTTTTGGGCTGCTGAAATGAAACAAACTTTTGCAAAACTTCACAGAGCGGATCTCTCTCCCTTCTTTCTCATCCTGCAGGTTGGCTGATAGTACCATAACAATGCAGAGTAGCAGGAGGAAAAAAAAGGTTGGGTGCAACCCAGGACCAGAGGAACTTAACAGAATAAGATAATTTTTATTGTCATTTTTTTTTTTACAGTGAGCACAGCGGCCCAGTTAAAAAAGAAATTTCTTTATTTATTGTTATTTATTTATTTATTTATTTGCCAATCGCTTACAAGATAATAGGCATAAGTATAAACATAGATATGAATACATGAAATGGATACATATGAGAAAAATAAAAAGAAACAATAGGACAGGGATGGTAGGCACGTTGGTGCGCTTATGCACACCCCCTATAGACCTCTTAGGAAAGGGGTGAGGTCAATAGTAGACAGTCTAAGGTTAAAGTTTTTGGGGTTTGGGGAAAAAAACCACAGAGTCAGGTAGGGTATTCCAGACATTGACCAGTCTGTTGCTGAAGTCGTATTTCCTGCAATCAAGTTTGGTGCGATTAAGCTTGAGTTTGTATCTATTGTGTGCTCTTGTATTGCTATGCTTGAAGCTGAAGTATTCATTAACAGGTAGGACATTGCAATGTATCATTGTATATACTATACTTAGTATATATCTTCCCACACACATACATAACATACATATACACATGCTACACAACATACCACACACACATCTATCTATCTATCTATCTATCTATCTATCTATCTATCTATCTATCTATCTATCTATCTATCTATCTATCTATCTATCTATCTATCTATCTCTCTATCTCTCTATCTCTCTATCTCTCTATCTCTCTATCTCTTTATATCTCTCTTTATCTCTCTTCTTTTATCTCTATCTGTATCTCTCTCTCTGTCTCTCTCTCTCTCTCTCTCTCTCTCTATCTGTCTATCTGTACCCATACATATAAGTACACGTGTACACACACACACACACGTTTTTGAATACATTTTGAATACACAATGGAAAGAAGAAACTTGAGAGCTCCCAAGGTTGATGCTATATGGGACAAAACTGTGACTGAATCAGGATGTTCTGCTTCGGATAACAAAGCCCCATCCCAGAAGGTAACCAGGAAAACAGGTCCTGAAGAGGAAGTGTAGAGTCCCAGACAATCCTGCATAGTCTGCTCAAGCATCGCTTATAGACCATGTCCTGGATAGAAGGAAGTGAACTACCAAAAATCTATTCTGCCATCCTCATCATTCTCTGCATCGCCTTCCTGTCCAAAGCAGGAATGCTTCCAAATAAAGCTGGAAGGGACCTTGGAGGTCTTCTAGTCCAGCCCCCTGCTCAAGCAGGAGAACCTATACTATTTCAGATAAGTGACGGTCCAGTCTCTTCTTTAAAAACCTCCTGTGATGGGGCACCCATGATTTCTGGAGACAAACTATTCCACTGGTTAATTGTCCTCACTGTTAGAAAGTTTCTACTTAATTCCAGGTTGCTTTCTCTCCTTAATTAGTTTCCATTCGTTGTTTCTCGTCCTGCCTTCTGGTGCTTTGGAAAATAAGTTGACCCCATCTTCTTTATGGCAGCCTCTCAAATATTGGAAGACGGTTCTTTTAAATCCCCCATAGATCTGTGCAAAAATCCCTTCATTTTGCAATCATTGCAAAGACACTTCAGGCCCTCATTCCCAAGCTCCATAGCCTAGCCTGTAAATGGAGTAATTTAAAGACCTAATGGCTTCATTTGCACAAAACGTGGAGTGCCTTAATTTTGGTCTCCACTGTTTTTATGTGTGTGGTGGATTGACGTTATTGGTTCTGCAGATGTGGCCACTTGCTTATCATTTAACATTCAGCTGATGGATGAACCCAGAAAAGAGGTTCAAGTGGACAACAGCCCAATGCACACTTAAATTTTGATCCAAAAGGCTCCTTAACAGTATGATTATTGCAAGCAGCAACACCGTCTTACCACCGGATGTCCCAAAAGTGCTTTTTCAAGAAGCTTCTTGGATGAGAAGCGAAATGTCTTCAAAGAAAAACAAGAAAGTCCAGTTGCCTCTTGAAAAAAGCATCTTTGGGACCACCAGGACCTGGATGACTGAAAATCTCCCATGGACACTTACCGCCGGATCTGCTCCTTTGCTAAATGGGTACCGCTGCACCATAGAGAGTATTTTAACTTCCTACACCTCTGTATGGTTTGCCAATTGCACAGTGGCAGATAGGAAAGAGCTCCAGGGGGTTAACGTCATTGCCCAGAAGATCATGGGTTGGCCTCTCCCCTCTTTGGAAGAGCTTTAGAGCTCCTGATGTCTTAAGAAAGTTCAAAACATTCTCAAAGATCCATCTCATCCTGGGCACCGCCTTTTTTTTTGAACTATTACCATCTGGCAGACGGTACAGGATAATAAAAACAAGGGCAAACAGGCTGAAAAACAGCTGCTATCCCAGGGCAGTAGCTCTGCTGAATTCTACTGTAGAGTGCAATATGAATGCAATATCAGGGGGTTTCAATTCAATTGTATAGAATGTGAAGGATGTGTGTTTGTTTTCATAGTCATAAATTGTATGCTGAAGATGGTATTTAATTTCATTGTACGAGGTGCAGTGACAATAAAAGTAAACTAAACTTAAGCTAGAAAACATTTGAAACCTGAGTTTAAAACATAGTATCGCAGGGCTGGAAGGGACCTTAGAGGTCTTCTAGTCCAACCCCTTGTCCAAAGCAGGAATCCTCATACCATTCTAGACAATTGGCTGTCAAATCTTTTCTTGAAAACCTCCGGTGATAGAGCGCCCATAATTCAGGGAGGGAAGCTGTTCTATTGATTAGCAGTTCTCACTGTCAGGAAATCCCTCCTTATTTTCAAATTGGATCTCCCTCGGAGGAGCTTCCATCCATCACTTCTTCCCCTCCCCAAATAAGTTGTTTATTTTTAATATAAACCTACACAGTTTATGAACATTGCATTAATTGTGTCAAGTCCTTTTTAAGCAACCATAACAATAATAATACAAATAGGTATATGTAGTTCTAATCTTCCAGGTTCCACAACTTCATCATCATCAGAATAGAGCTGGAAGGGGCCTTGGAGGTCTTCTAGCCTGACCCCCTGCTCAAGCAGGAGACCCTATATCATTTCAGACAGGTGGCTGGCTGTCCAGTCTCTTCTTAAAAGCCTCCAGTGATGGAGCACCCACAATTGATTGCTCTCACTTCAACATGGCTAATCTCTTTTCATAATCCACTTCTCATTTTTCCCATCCATCGTTTCTTGTCCTGCCTTCAGCTGTGTTGGAGAGTAAGTGGATTCCCCCTTCCTCGTGACAGCCCTTCAAAAGTATTGGAAGGTGCTGTCATGTCGCCTTCTCTTCAACCGGCTAGACGCACCTGGTTGCCTCAAACGTCCATCAAATGAATCATTTATCCAGATCCGTAGCTCTTTTCTATGCACTCTGTCTAGAACTTCAACATTCTTTTTTTATTATTAAGGATTTTTATTTTTAAACAAACATACACAAACAAAACATAAAACCATCTTCCAGTTACATACAGTGTAACTGTCAGTTGGTTACAAGTCTTTTGTGCTTTATCTCTGTAGTCCTCACTTATAGTTTGTATAAATTCTCATATTACCCATCTAAATGTATATATACTATATATATATATATACTATATATATATATATATATATATATATATATATATATATATATATATATATATATATATATGTATGTATGTATGTATGTTATTCAGCTTTGTTCGGGTATTTTCCCACGTCATGATAGTTGTGCTTTTAAAGTGGTAGCAACGTTTTGGCAGAATCTCATCTGCCATCATCAGGCTTCTGTATTGTGTTCGTCTGATATATATATATATAAACTTTAAAAGAACTACAATGACGTGGGAAAATACCGAACCAAGCCGAACACCATACATGTGTAAGTACGCGAAAACTTAAGAAAACATATATATATATATATATATATATATATATATATATATATATATATATATATATTTGTTTTCTTAAGTATATATATAAAATTAATATAAAAGTATATATGTATAATTGTCAATCATTTATTTGACTATAACTATTATTCCATCATTTTATGCGAGATATTCAACATTTTAGATTAATTTATATTATAACATTCCTTACCTCATCATAAATCCATCCAATAATAATACATCATTATGTTGCATTTTCTATAATTCTATTATCCTTATATTATAAAATTATCTAAAATATTTCATTTCCATATTTTTTTATCTAACCATTGATAAAATAAATCCCATATCTTGTAATATTGTTTGTCTTCTTCTCTCATTTCAAATGTCAATTTACTCATTTCAGCACATTCCATTATTTTCTTAATAACTTCTTCCTGCATTGGTATTTTCTCATTTTTTTTCCAATTTTTAGCAAATACAATTCTTCGGCATTCTTTTTTGTGGAACCCAACCTGGCTGGGACTGATGGTCGCTGAAGACCCACAGAAAAACAGAAGACTCCAAGAAGTGGAGCTGAATTACAACGAATAATCACATCACCCAGACATACCCATCCCTTGCCTTTCCCGCCCTGGAATTACAATAAAGTCCGTGTGTACACACACACACACACACACACACACTTCCAAAGCAGAGGTGAGAATGCTTTGGGCATGAAACAAAATCCAGCCAGCTTCAAGACAATGAATACTTCAGTTTCAACCATAACAATACAAGAGCACACAATAGATACAAACTCAAGGTTAACCGCACCAAACTTGATTGCAGGAAATACGACTTCAGCAACAGAGTGGTCAATGTCTGGAATACTCTACCTGACTCTGTGGTTTCTTCCCCAAACCCTAAAAACTTTAACCTTAGACTGTCTACTATTGACTTCACCCCTTTCCTAAGAGGCCTGTAGGGGGTGTGCATAAGCGCACCAACGTGCCTACCGTCCCTGTCCTATTGTTTCTTTTTATTTTTCTTGTATGTATCCATGTATTCATAACTATGTTTATACTTAGACCTATTATCTTGTAAGCAATTGACAAATAAAAAATAAATAAATAAAAATAAAAAGACGCTTGGTATGGATAAAGACAATGAATGGAAACAATGGATTCCAATGGATGGAAACAGTGGATGGAAACTAATCAAGGAGAGGAGCAACCGGGAGTTAAGGAGAAACTTTCTAACAGTGAGAACAATCAACCAGGAGAACAGAAGTTGCCTTCGGAAGTGGTAGACGCTCCATCGCTGGAGGTTTTTAAGAAGGAAAAAAAAAAAAAAAAACCTGGACAGCCAGTTTGTCTCAAATTGTATAGGATCTCCTGGCTTGAGCAGGGGGTTAGACTAGCAGACCTCCAAGTTCCCTTCCAGCTCTATCCCGATTAAATGAAAGGAGCGTTCAACTGCAAGCCAGGCTCCGCAAGCCGACGCGGGGCAGAGATTACGCGTGGGAATGCACTCCATGGAGAAGGAAGCGCTCGGACGGCTCTAAGAAGCCCGCGGCGGAGTCGAATCCAGGACGCCTTCGTTGGTAAGACGCGCGCGCGCATCCGCGTCCCATCAGCCATTCCTCGTTTTCAGACAACCTGTAAGATCCATGCATTCCCCTACAACCCCCCCCCCCTCTCTCACACACACACACCTCGGGGCGCCCTTTGCGGACCACTCACCGGCTCAAGTGGAGACCCTTGGAGGAAAGGAGGCTCCGGAGAAAGCCAAACCCGGACAAGAGCCTCCGCCACTCGGCGGGCGAGGCTGCACGCGTGGCATCACCGGAGTCCCGTCGGAGTGGCGAGCAGCCTCGCTCCAGCCCGGCCAGAAAAAGCGCAGCGTGGAGGGCTTGCCGCGCCCTCGACCGTCTCCCACCAGCCAAGCGCCGCCTCGCCGCTCCGCCCCCCACCCCCCCGGCCCTTTTTTTAGCCTGCCTCGGAAAGCGGGGTGGGGGGCTGCTGCCTGCCTCCTTCGCTGCAGGGTGGGCCAAATCCCAACCCCACCCCTTGCCACGCCACTCAGCCCTCCGGAGCCCCGGGTTAGAGGGAGCCGTGCCAGGAGCGCACCTGCGCCTCTATCCCAAAGATGCTTCCCCCCTCCCCTTCCCCAAGAGGACTTTGGGGTTTTCACACACACACACACACACCTTTGGGACAACGGTGATCTGGATGGCTGGGCATCTCCAAAGACGTCTGCGCTTCTATCCTAAACCTCTGGATCCCGTGCATTGCACGGGGCTCGCTTGCAGTTCCCAAAAGTGGTGCGCTGGAGGAAGCAGCCTTTGCAGCGCTGGCGTGGCCGAGCGCAACCCCATCCTAAAGGAAGCAGCGCGAGGCGGAAAGCAGAGATGCTAATTTGCTCCCTGCTTTCTTTGCGCCCCCACCCCCCTTGCCACGCCACACAGCCCTCCGGAGCCCCGGGTTAGAGGGAGCCATGCCAGGAGCGCATCTGTGCCTCTATGCCAAAAGATGCCTCCCTGCCACTCCAAGAGGCGATTGGACTTTCTGGTTTTCCTTTGAAGAGGTTTCCCCTCTCATCCAAGAAGCTTCTTCGGCTCTCGGAAGGAAAAAAAAATCCACCTGGATGGCTGAGCGTCTCCATAGACGTCTGCGTTTCTAATCCTAAACCTCTGGATCCCGTCCATCGCACGGGGCTCGCTTGCAGTTCCCAAAAGTGGCGCGCCAGAAGCGCTGGCATGGCCGAGCGCAGCCCGATCCTAAAGGAAGCAGCGCGAGACAGAAAGCGAGATGCTAATTTGCTTTATAATCCGTCCCTGCTTTCTTTGCCCCCATCCCCAGCCCAGCCCTTAAAGAGCGTCCCGGACGGTCCAACGACTTTCAGCGTCTCTTTCAGACACTTTTTCCGCTTGGGTCTGGTGGTTTTCCCCTCCGTCCGCCTCTTTCAAACGTTCCCAGAACGAAAAACCTACGAAAACGCCAAAGGGGATCAGGGGAAGGAGGAGAGGAAGGGGAAGGACGGTCGCATCGCAAACTGGAAAGTTTCCAAAATAATGAATAAAAGACCCCTTTGGTCTTAGTTTAGAGAAGACGCCCAGATTTTCTCAAAGGGAAAGATTTATGTTGAAGGAGAAAAAAAGTTAAGGATGGATAGTGATGAAGAAAAACTTTGTCTAGAGTAGACCTAGTTGATGGCACATAATCAAAGATTTGCCTGCTGCTTTATTTTTTGAGGAGTGGGGGGAAATCGTTTTTAGAACAATTTGCTTCAAAATCTCTGTAGCTAGGGCAAGAAAGTATAAAAGGACAATAATTCCTTGTGTGTCCGATCACACCTGGCCAATAAAGAATTCTATTTTATTCGAATATGTCTTTTAAAGTTAGCATTAGCTTAATGCAGTTGGTATCTTTTTAAGAGCCCTTCTGTACAGCAATGAGTGTTTCCTTTTAATGTGTGTTCTTTCCATTCCTATTGCTATCTGACCATTTTTTACAACCAATTCTCATGTTTTCCTGCACCAATTCATAAGTTTAGGGACTGTAACTTCCTAATGTTCTTGCAGCATCCAACTGAACCCTAAATGTGCTTCTTTTCAAAGGGTAACTTGGCTTTCTTTTTTTTTCCTTTGAAAACCTTTAGCTTCTCATCCAAGAAGCTTCTTCATTTCTATCTGAATGATGGGTAATTGGAAGGATTTATATTCTTTGCAATAGCACTCTGAATCAGGTTGGTGGTTAGCTCTCTCAGAATCATTGAGGCCACTTGGGGGTTTATCAAGAGAGGTACTAATACCACTCTATAAAGCAGGGTGTCCAACCTTGGCAACTTTAAGACTTGTGGACTTCAACTCCCAGAATTCCTCAGCCAGCTTTGCTGGCTGAGGAATTCTGGGAGTTGAAGTCCACAAGTCTTAAAGTTGCCAAGGTTGGACACCCCTGCTATAAAGCCTTAGTAAGACCACACCTAGAGTACTGCATCCAGTTTTGGTCACCACACTATAAAAAGATGTTGAGTTTCTAGAAAAAGTGCAGAGAAGAGCAACCAGGATGATGAGGGGACTGGAGACTAAAACATAGGAAGAACAGTTGCAGGAACTGGGCCAGGCTAGTCTAAGTGGAGAGAAGGACCAGGGGAGACATGATAGCAGTCTTCCAGTATTTGAGGGGCTGTCACAGAGAGGAAGGGGTCAAGCTATTTTCTAAAGCAGTGATCCCCAACCTTTTTATGGCGTGGCCCGGCACAAGCATATTGGCGCCGCCATCTTTTGATGAAAAGTGCTTCCGGTGACCTCACCGGAAGCACTTTTCATCAAAAAGATGGCGGCGCCAGCGCTCGTGAGCTTTTCGGGTAGAAATGGCTTTCTACCCGGAAAAGCTCACTGAGCTTGGCGCCGCCATCTTTTTGATAAAGTGCTTCCGGTGAGCTTTCTACCCGGAAAAGCTCACGGAAGCACTTTTTCATCAAAAAGATGGCGGCGCCCAGCAAACCAGCGGCCCGGTAGGACTTGTTCCACAGACCGGTACCGGTCCGTGGTTGGGGACCCCTGTTCTAAAGCACCCGAAGGCCAGACAAGGAATAATGGATGGAAACTGAACAAGGAGAGATTTAACTTGGAAATAAGGAGAAACTTTCTGACAGTGAGAACAATCAACCCATGGAACAGAAGTTGCCTTCAGAAGTTGTGGGAGCTTCATCACTTGAGACTTTCAAGAAGAGATTGGACTGCGATTTGTCAGAAATGGTGTAGGGTCACCCACTTGTTCATGGAGTTGGACTAGATGACCTACAAAGTCCCTTGCAACTCTGATTATTGTTATTAATGTAGAATGTGGTAATTAAAAATGACTATATTATGCTAAAATCTTATAATGAATTAAAGGGAATAAAATGGAGAAAGGTATAAAGTAAAGGGGTGGCAAGCTCGAATTGACAATGAAAAGGGATAATCTTTTTGGATAATTAGAATTAGGATGAGTTTTATTGAACAATGAATGGAATAATGGTATGTGATAAATTTGCAAATGTGACAGATAAGAGTAAATATGTGTAATGAGTATAGACATGAAACAAGAATTTAGATAATATTGTAAAATAAGCCATGAAAATATTTAAAGAAAATGAAATAAGTAACATGATATGAAATTGGACATGAAAGCTGAATGTGTAATCATTTGTATTGAAATGTAGTGTTGCTGCAATGTCTACTAGAAAAAAATTGTTTACAGAATTATATGTCAATTTGTGACAATTTTTGGAGATAGAACAAACTTTGGAAAATGATATTTACACACATACTTATTGGCCCCCCACTCATATAAACCAGGGAGTGCCCCTGTTTGAGAACATGTATTTTCTTAACAGATGTTTTTATCCACTATTTTATATATATATATTGTAAATAGTGATGTCTATTGCTGGTCTAAGACCGTAATAAAGTTATATTCTATTCTGTATTGAAATGTAAAAATCTGGAACCACATTGTTCACCCAGAGATGTTTTTTAAAATATAAAAATAAAAATAAAAATTGCAGGAAATACGACTTCAGCAACAGAGTGGTCAACGTCTGGAATACTCTACCCGACTCTGTAGTCTCTTCCCCAAACCCCAAAAACTTTAACCTTAGACTGTCTACTATTGACCTCACCCCTTTCCTAAGAGGTCTGTAGGGGGCGTGCATAAGCGCACCAACGTGCCTACCGTCCCTGTCCTATTGTTTCTCTTATTCTTTTATTTTTCTTATATGTACCCATTTCATGTATTCACAACTATGTATACACTTATACTTATTATCTTGTAAACAATTGGCAAATCAAATAAATAAATAAAAATAAATAAAACTCTGATTATCTGTTAACATCTGTTAACATCTGTTGCCTGTATTCTCAGGGTCTCCTGAATCAGAATGCAAATGGGCTTGTAACCTTCTTGGAACTGCTGAAAGGACTGTGTTGTAGAGAGGAGATATAGGCAGTGTCAACCCTTCCTCTTCTGTTGAGAAAGGACTGTTCAATTTTATGGAAGATAGATGGACTCTTTGACCCCTCTTTCAAACCGGTGGCCCTTTCTGCCCAGAATTTCCTCCTATAAGACCATTTCTGACAAATTTCCTCCTATAAGAATGGTGACAATGGGTTCCCCTTCAGGGCCGTTTTTTAGGGGAAATGATGAAAATCACAGTGTTTTGCGACCAAGGACCTCATTTCCATAACAATGTCATATATAAATGAAGGCTTTGAATGGAGATTTATAAGGAATAGCCACATTTTCTTTCCAGTTACTTATTTTCTTTGATTGCCTCTTTGTCCAGGTTTCATCTTGTTCTTTTGTTCTTTTTAAAAGCTTCCCTTTTTTTACTGTTCTTTGTAAAAAAAAAAAAAATTCTTTCTGTACTTCTTCCTTCAAGACAATGCTATGGGGCATTGCACACCAAAATAACTAGACACAAAGACAGTTTTTCTCCCCACATGCCGTCACTCTGGTAAACAACTGATTCTCAAAACATTGTCTTATGCCCTAGGATATCAAATCGTGTAGTAAGGCTGTATTACTATTATCCTTCTCATGTTCCTATGAACTATGAAGCATTTTGTGGCTATCACTTTGCTGTTTGTATCCTACGATTTATGTGGATTGCTTTTATTTCATATCTTCTGTAATTACGTATCACTGAGTGCTGTATCTTATGATTTATGATGATTGTATGATGATTATGATTACACCGGAGACAAATCACACTTGGAATTCTATTTTCTATGTTCTCTTTTTAACTGTTCATTATAAATCAAAGGTTAAGATAGGGATTCTATTCTTATAAGAGAGGAAGGAAGGAAGGAAGGAAGGAAGGGGGAGGCAAAGAGGGAAGGGGGCAGGGAGGGAGGGGAGGAACGGAGGAAGGAAGGAAAGAAGGAAGGAAGAGGGAGGCAGAAGAGAAGGAAGAGAGGGAAGGAAGGAGGGAGGGAGGAGGGAAGGAAGGAAGCGGGAGGCAGAGAGGGGAGGGAGGGAGGAAGGAAGGAAGGAAGAGGGAGGCAGAGTGGGAAAGAAGGAGGGAGGGAGGGAGAGAGGAAGAGGGGGCAGAGAGGGTAGGAAAGAATGGAGGGAGGGAGAGCGGAAGAAGTAGGAGGCAGAAGAGAAGGAAGAAGAGAGGGAGGGAGGGGAGGGAGGGAGGAAGAGGGAGGCAGAGAGGGAAGGAAGAAGGGAGGGAGGGAAGGAGGAAGGAAGGAGGAGGAGGAAGAAGAGAAGGAAGAAGAGAGGGAGGGAAGGGAGGGAGGAAGAAAGGGGGAGGCAGGGAGGGAAGGAGGGAAGGGAGGAAGATAATTTCATGAGCCACTTAATGTTAGTAACCTGTTCTGTGTGTGTTGAATTCTAACAACGCAACTAACTGTATGGTTTTATCTAATCACAATAAATGTATTAGCACAACACATGTTGGCTATACCTTCAGGGGTTAAAGACAAGGCTGGACTGTAGATTTGCCACAAATGGGAAGAAGTGGAAGCATATAATCATTTCTGGTCCCAAGCCATAAAGCAGGCAGTGAAGATCTTTTTTCAAAGACCGAATGAAAACTCCGCATTTCATTATAATGGTAAGAAAATAATTCGGCAGAAGGGGTGGGTGGGGGGAGAAAACAGAAAATGCAGTAGGATGGTCTTCGGTTTCTTCCCTTCGGATTTCAGAGATTTCAGAATGAGAAGTCACCCTTTCTTCCCAGGTCTTTGATATCTGGAAGCTCTCTGGTAGAACAACACTGCCTATACCACGAAATGCCCTCTGTTATTCTCAGAGAATGATTAAAAAGAAGTCACGAGGTACTTATGAATCCCAGGAGGAATTTATGAGTCTGTGAATAGCAAAGGTGGAAACTGGGGGGGGGGGGGAAGACAACCCTTCTTTCAGAGCTTCTTCAAACATAAATACAGTATAACAAAGTTGGAAGGGGCCTTGGAGGTCCTCTAGTCCAGGGGTCACCAATTTTTGGACCTCGGGGACCACCAAACTCATAATTTTAAATCCCGCAGACCAGAGACCCCGGGAAAATCCCACAAAAAAAAGTCTGCAGGAAAGTTCCCCACCCCGTTTTCCTACCAATCATACCGTCTCCAGCTCCGTTCTCAGGGGGAGAGAGAGAGAGAGACTTTTGGCTTCATGCAAGGAAAACAGCAGAAGCAGCAGAAGTCTTTCTTCCTCTCCCCCCAAACTCTGCCAGAAATGAGTCTTTGCAGCCTCTTGGAGCAGGAGGCCTTGCAGGGTCCCAAAGACTCATTTCTGGCGGAGTTTGGGGGAGAGGAAGAAAGACTTTTGCTGCTTTCCTTGCAAGCAGCCAAAAGCGGAAGAAGAAAGAGGCAGAAAGAAGCATCCCGGTGGTCAGGCGAGGTGTGTGGAGCGAGTAGGGCAAGTTCCCCACTCCACCCTCCCCCCCTCCCCTCACTACCTCCTGTTGTTTGCAATGCAAGCCTTGTGTTCCCATTGTGGGCCATGTGGGCCGTGCAGCCTTGGGTTCCCACGCAGCCTGGATGAATTGCTTAGGGGGATGCTTTGGGGGTGACATTTCTCTGTACACCACCAACATTTTCTCACGGACCAC
Source organism: Notechis scutatus (assembly GCF_049901735.1). NCBI lineage: Eukaryota > Metazoa > Chordata > Lepidosauria > Squamata > Elapidae > Notechis > Notechis scutatus. Next base: position 8,325,525 of record NC_142012.1, read on the forward strand.
CGGTGGTTCCCCGGCCCACTGGTTGGCAACCACTGTTCTAGTCTAACCCACTACTCAAGTAGGAGACCCTATGACCTTTCTGACAGATGGCAGTCCAGTCTCTTCTTGAAAGCTTCCAGGGATGAAGCTCCCACAACTTCCAAAGGCAACTTCTGTTCCACGGGTTGATTATTCTCACTGTCAGGAAATTCCTCCTTATTCCCAGGTTGAATCTCTCCTTGTTCAGTTACCATCCATGGCTTCTTGTTCTGCCGTGAGGTGCTTTGGAACACTCACAATTCCCAGAGGTAGCCACTGATGAATTGTTCTCCCTGTCAGAATACTTCTCCTTAGTTCTAAGGTTGGATGTCTCATTGATAAGTTTCCATCTGTTACTTGTTGTCCTTCCCTCAGTGACCTTATGGGTGAATCATCTAGGTCTTCTAGTTTCTCCCCATTCTGTACAGTGGGAACACTCAGATCCCATCAACTAAACAACATTTCTTCCTGGGATCCAGGAAGTCACCACTGGCCAGATGACCTCTTGATGAATTTATGACGAATAGCCAAGAAGTGAATGTGGCAGACATATTTGATTTCTTGACTCACAGTTAAATATAGTTGGCTGGTGAGCTGAAGATGAAGAGATTGAATACAGAATAACAAAGAGTTGGAAGGGATTGTTGTGGCCTGTTAGCCGCTGGCCCCTCGAGCAGCTGAATCAGAGGAGGAGGAAGAGGCGTGGGAATCCGGATCAGCATCAAGGTAACCTGAGAGCTCCGAGGCAGAAGAGGGAATGGAGTTGTCAGAGAGAGAGAGAGAGAGAGAGAGAGAGAGAGAGACGGAGTCTGGGCCATCTGTCAACCCTCGGATGGAGAGTCAACAGCCTCCAGGTCTGGAGATGGATGATGAGGAAGAGGAGGAACAGTTGGGTCCAGTGCCTGATGCGAAGATGCACAGAAGGAAGAGGAGAGGAGAGCAGTGGAAATCTATAAGCTGGTTCTTGGGATGGAAGAGCCACTGCTGCTAGTGAGGCCCCACCCTAGCTCTGGGGATAAACGGCAGGGAGTGTAGATGAATAGATATGAGAGACAGCTATTCATCTTCCAGCTGGCCGGACTTGTTAGTGTGTGAGAGAAACTTTTTGCCAGGGCTGCCAGCGCTCCTAATAAAGGAAACTTTTGAGTTGACATCAGAGGGTTTGTCATGTTTGGGGAGCTGGGCCAGAACTGGGACCTTGGAGGTCTTCTAGTCCAATCCCCTATCCAAGCAGGACCCTATGCCATTCAAGACCCATGGATGTCCAATCTCTCCCAGCGATGAAGCATCCCCAACCTCTGCTGGATGGAGAAAGACAGTGACAAGCCACAATAACAATATTATTGTGTATTATTGTGTAGTCTTTGTTTAGCGACCACAAATTGGGACCTTCAGTTTGATTGTTAAGCAAAGCAGCTGCTAAGTGCAAGACCAGTTGGCCATAACTGTGCTTACCATTTTAGACAGGACAACGCATACTAAGTGACTTTATGTTCTGACCCAAACCTTGTTCCAAGGAAACAAACACGAAACAGAGGTAACAGCAAAACCTTTTAATGATTCTTTACTAATTCCATTCCATTATGGTTAAAAGGCTGTTTCAAACTACCGTATTTATCGGCGTATAACACGCACAGGCGTATAACACGCATCTTCATTTTAAGAGGGAAATTTCAGGAAAAAAAATTGTGTCCCATTCTGCCTGCCTGCCTGCCTGCCTTAGTTTCTGGTTGTTTGGGAGCAGCTTCGGCTGAGAATAATAACTATTCGCCTCTTTTACTCAGCCGAAGCTGTTCCGATTCAACCATTAACGAAGGCAGGCAGGCAGGCAGAACGGAGCACTGCGGGCGGGCGGGCGGGCGGGCGGGCGGACGGGGTGGGGTGGGGAGAAACGGGCGCTTCAGGGAAGCTGCGGCGACAGGAAAAGCCCCCGCTTCTTTGAAGCAGTTTCTTCCTGTGCTGGTGGAGGAGCGAGAGAGCGACTGAGAGAGCTGACCCAGAGAGAAGGACAGGCTTCGTTGCTTCCTCCTCCCCTTCTTTCATTTGTGTCCTTGATCCCTGATCCCAGCAGCATTCACCGAAGGCTTTAACATTATATCGGCGATAACACGCATACATCATTTGCCCCTATTTTCAGGGGGAAAAAGTGCGTGTTATACGCCGATAAATACGGTAATTGTCTCTGATAAGAACGAGCCTTGCCAAGGTGGTGCAAGGCTGCCAAGAACACTAGATAAAGTTACTAAGAAATATTTCAAACACAAAGAAGTCTCCAAACACCAACCAAGATATCCCGAACGTCCACCAGGCTTGAGTGCAAAAACTTCTTTGCTTCCTGCAAAGAACTCCGGTTTCTCACCTGGCTTTTATCTCTTAAGGGAGGGGCCATTACCTTGCAGCCTTACTCCCGAGTCGCCCATGCTGCTGCAGCTGCTCTTTCCTTCGAGCAGCCCTGCGCACATGCTCCTTGGGGACCTGTTCATCACTCCTGCCAGCCTCCACAATCTCCGAATGCAGCACCCCACTCTCTGATAGTCCTGGCCCCATCCCTGCATCACGCGCAGACCCCTCATCTGAGTCCTCGCTCTCCAAGACCTCAGCCATCCACACCTGCTGCCGGCACACCACAAGACTCTAACGGTGACTAAGAGAGAGATGCTGTGAAGGTTTTAAACATAGGCTTCGGTCACAAAATTTCATTATTGTCATAACTGCAAAAGGCCCCTGAGTGAGTCAGCTGCTAAACTAGAACTGCTTGTCTTTCTAAGGCAACTAAGGTCAGAATAATTTAAAATGTACTCTTACTCAAGGATGGTGTACAGCTATACATTGAGAGAGAGAGAAAGATTAAGAAAATGAAAGCCTTTATAAAAAAAGACTATGAACCATGAGAAAAATTGATCAATTCACCCTGCGCTAAAAAACAAACAAACCCCTGAATAGCTGACTACTTTCTGGAAACAATTATCAACAAGCAAAGGATGAAGAAATTTCCAATGCCCTGGCAAGATTGAAGGAAGGACCACATCTAGTTTTGGCCACCACAGTATTTAAAAAAAGATGTTGAGACTCTAGAAAGAGTGCGGAGAAGAACAACAAAGATGATTAGGGGACTAAAACATACGAAGAACGGTGGCAGGAATTGGGTATGTCTAGTTTGATGAAAAGAAGGACTGGGGTGACATGATAACAGTGTTTAAGGGGATGCCACAAAAAAAAGAGGGGACCATTCTCCAAAGCAGGACAAGAAGCAATGGATGGAAACTTATCATGGAGAGAACCAACCAAGAACTAAGGAGAAATTTCCTAACAATGAGAATAATTAACCATTAGAAGGCTGTGGATGCTCCATCACTGGAGGTTTTTAAGAAGAGATTGGACAACCATTTGTCTAAAATAATATCAGGTTTCCAGGTTGGGCAGGGGGTTGGACTAGAAGATCTCCAAGGTCCCTTCCAACTCTGTTATTCTCTTAAGGAGAAAACAATGGGTCAGGTTAGATGGGTGGGAGGCAGAGGTGGGATTCAGCAGGTACTGACCAGTTCTGGAGAACCGGTGGTGGAAATTTTGAGTAGTTCGGAGAACCAGCAAATCCCTCCTCTGACTGGCCCCGCCAATCCCATCTCTTCTCTGCCTCCTGAGTCCCAGCTGATTGGCTGAGTCTTCTTTGGTTGCCCTGCCCAGGAGAACGGAGCTGGAAAGCAGGTTAGTGGGGTGGGGAGAGAATGGATATTTTGCAGTATCCTTCCCCTGGAGTGGGGTGGGAATGGAGATTTTAGAGTATCCTTCCCCTGCCACGCCCACCAAGCCATGCCACGCCCACCATGCCATGCCCACAGAACTGGCAGTAAAAAGTTTGAATCCCGCCACTGGCGGGAGGAATGAAGTAACAGGAATGTCCTTAGAAGATCTAAATGTATCTTTGGTGATGAATCAAGGAAGTGAGTTTTTGTTCATAGACTCACCTGGTCGAGTCCAACTTCATGATACTTTCCTAAATATTTCTTTCACAGCTGCCAGGCACAAGCAACCAGATCCTCTTATGGAAAGTCCACATCAGCAACAACATTACAAAAGTTTCCCCAGACTGCTTGCCTTCCTACGGGAACCACCAGATAAGGAGAGAAAGAAATCCAGACCAAAAACAGTATACTTACTATTCAGCACCACATGCATCATGGTCAAGATTGGATATGTTATGAACAAATGGGGAAATGGAATGGAATATAAAAGAAATAGAAATTGAATCTAACACATGGGCGGAATCTAACACATAATCCCATTAAAATAAGTTGGAAAGGATTGGAAAAAAAAGACTTCCGGTTTGCAACCTTGCGGCGGCGGCAGGGATTCACGACCGCGCGATCCCTGCTGCGTTCACCGCCAAGGTTCCCCCGATTCATTTGGATCTGGGGGATATAGCTGCCCCGCAGAGGCAGCTGAAGACAGGGGGATCCGGCAAGGGGTTTGGGGTGTCACAAACCCCTCCCCAGCCGGCTAAACCCCTTTTCCCGAGGCGGAGGAACGGCGGTCAGCAATGGCCGCCACGAAGAAAGCTGCAGCCGGACAAGCAGGTGCAGGAGGGAGGAAGCTGAAAGAAAAGTGAAAGTTGATTCTAACTGGGACAAGACGGGAGAAAATGACCTGGAATCTTGAAGGCTGCTAAGTATATATTGTTCCCTGTGAGAGTTTTAAGCTGCGAATATTCTAAAGGGGAAAGTTTTTTCTTTGTTCTACTCTCCTTCCTAAAGTGACAGCGGAAAAAAAACAACCCCTTTTTGGCTGTGAGTGGGAAGGGAGAGTGAAAAAAAGAATCAGAGCAAAATTTGAAAATAAGGAGAAGATTGCCTAGAATTACAAAGAGTTTAAAAACTTCCAAAAATATATATATTTGAAAAGGATTTGTGATTACTTTAACCCCAGAAAGAGAAAGTGAAGAAGAAGAAGGTATCTAAAAGAAATAGTCTGTTTGGATTGTTTGGTGACTTTGGAACCTTTGGAAATTACTTCTGATTAAATCATCTGGGTGGTTGTTTGGAAAAACTTTTTCTCTACACAACGGCATCATCTATGGATGAATTGGAACTTATATATCAAAAATTTGAAAGAGAAAAACAAGGAGGGGAAGATGGTCTTGACACTATTTTTCAATACTTAGAAATGGCGGTTTATACTTATGTGAAGCAGAATGAGGATGATGGGGACAAAGAAGAAGGAGAAGCCATCTTTGATGAACAAATGACTTTGACTGGAGAAGAGAAAAAGCAAGAGAAAAAGGGAAAAAGGTCTTTAAGATCTGGAAAAATAGCCCAAAAAGAGAAGAATAAGGTAAAAAGGGGACATTATGTTAAGAAACAACAGAAAGGGGGAAAGCAGAATAAAAGTGAGGTGGAGAGACAAGGGGTTAAAGAGGACAAGGAGAAGAAGAAACAAGAAAGAAAGGAAGGGATGAGAAGTCCTAATGGTGGGGAGCAAGATGTTAAGAAGCAATTTTTTTTAGAGATAATGGATAAGCTTTATGGTTAAAGGGATTCTAGAAAGGTACATAAGATTGCATTTTTATACTTGTATTTAGAAGTAAACATAGAAAATTAGAAACAATATGTAACCTAAAATGTGATAAAATATTTAACATAAATTAGTGAAATTTTTGGTTAAGAAAAGGGAGTACTGTAACGAAACATGATTCAAGATTGTGATGGGGGGGTAATAATCTTTGAAAAGCATAAGTGTTCCCACAAAGGCATGATATTTAATTGAAATGGATAAAATGTTTAAGATATAAATGATTGTTAATATTAATGATTAGAATATGGTATACTAGCGAAATTTCTTGTGAAATGAGAATTGAAGTAGAAGAAGGAGGTACTTTTTAATGAAATAATGAGCTATAATATATGATGAGGGATATAATATATAACTATGGAAAATAGGGCTCCCATAAAAGTATGTGATTTAATTGAAAAGTAATGTTAAATGTTTAAGATATGAATGAATATTAATACTAATGAATAGATTTGTACTATTTTTGATAATATAGTATAATTTTAGAATGTACCAGACAGAATCCCAATATATGTCATGTGTTTTATATTAAGTATTATAAATGTAGGGGAAAGAGATAAAGGCATCATACTCCATATAGTGTACAGAAGTTTTTTCTTTTTTTTAAAGAAGGAAAATAAAGGGCTGGCTGGAATAGAACAGACAAAGAATAATAAATATTATGATATGAATTGAGAGGAGATAAATAAAATAAAATAAAATTGAGAAAATTTAAAGGAGAGGAGAAGACATATAGAAAACTGAAAATGTTAATAAGATATGAAATGGTATGTAAAATGAATATGAATTTGAATTTGTGTCTGTACCAAGAGTTTTAACCTGGGACTAAGCAACTTTCAGATAAGAGATTTTTTATGCTTTTATGTTTTGTTTTATGTGTATCTATGTATTGTTTGTCTTGAAAATAAAACTTGTTTAAAAAAAGAAAAAGAAAAAAGAAAAAAAGATGGATGCTAAACAAGGAGATCCTAAAAGAAAAAGAATGCGTTAAGATGATGGAAAAAGAATTGGAGTTCTTTCTGAAGGAAAACAAAAAACAACAAACATCAATTCCAAACCTATGGGACACGACTAAAGCATATAACAGGCACCTAGCAATTTCATATAATATATAATATAATATAATATTTCAATATAATATGTTGCTTGCCTTCCTACAGGAACCACCAGATAAGGTTTGGTGGAACTTAGGCCAAGTCAAACTTATGGCTATTGTGGTTGCACAAGGACTCAAGGCTAGTTCCCCTCTTGACGACTCCTCCCTGCCTGGCTGGGAATTTCCCAATATTTGCCAAATTTCTCGACTTTCAACTCACCATTAAATTCAGTATTCTCTTCTGTTATCTTACCCTACATTAAGTGAGCCATATGGAGGAGGAAGGAATTTGCCAAAATGTTGTTGGAATTTTGAGGAAAAGCTGATGACAAATATCAGTGAGCCAAGTTGTTATGGCAGCCTTTTAATCTTCCAAACTGTTTCTTGTCTCCTGAGAGGATCATTTGGCTTAGCCGAAGGGGAAATGCATAATAAAATAAGGCTAATATGGCTTTCATACTGAAAATGATAGTCATATTTTCTCCCCTGATCTTTTATGAACCACAGCCAACCAAAATATTGAATATTCACTATTATTCTTCCAACACTTCCTGCTTAGAAACAGTAAGTCCAGGAAACTGCTGGTGTTCCCATGAATACATCTGTGCCTTTCTGAATTTAAACATTTCATTTGAACACTTGACTTTCTTTCATATTTCTGGGGGAGTGACATTAAATCAATAATTCAAGGCTTACTCTAATCTACCACACACAAAAAAGCACATAGTGAAAGTTTTAACTGAAGGCTAACTCTTTTCTATATGCGCAGGTTGAGGGAGCCATAGAGAGTTAAAAATCACCCTCCTTTCCCATCCCTTTTTCAAAGTTCAGACTGCATAAAAGTAGTTTGGGCAAAAATCAATGAAATACAAGCCTAGGGAAATTAGTATTTGATCTATTTTCCAGCACAGGTGATACCAAAATGATTCAGTGTGCCACGTGAGTATGATGGGTAATACAGAAATTAGATGACAGAGAGAGAGAGAGAGAGAAAAGGGAGGGAGGGAGGGAGGGAGAGGGAAGGAGAGATACACAGATGAATGGATGGATGGATGGATACTGTAGGTAAATTAATACAAGTATCATAGGTAGATATTGATAGATGATAATATAGTAAGATTAAATAGATAATAGATAGATGGATAGATTGATGGATGGATAGATATCATAGATAGATTAATACAAATATCATAGATAGATATTGATAGATGATAATAGAGATAGTAAGATGATAGATAGATAGATAGATAGATAGATAGATAGATAGATAGATAGATAGATAGATAGATAGATAGATAGATAGATAGATAGATAGATAGATAGATAGATAGATAGATATGGATCAATAGGTAGGTAGGTAGGTAGGTAGGTAGGTAGGTAGGTAGATAGATAGATAGATAGATAGATAGATAGATAGATAGATAGATAGATGACAGACAGATAGATATGGATCGATAGGTAGGTAGGTAGATAGATAGATAGATAGATAGATAGATAGATAGATAGATAGATAGATAGATAGATAGATAGATAGATAGATAGATAGATAGATAGACAGACAGACAGATAAAGGTTGGACTAGAACTAGATGATACACACCTCCACTCTTTTACTTGGCATGTAACCTCCTACATACATATGTAAGGGGCAGAGCTTGCATTTTGATGTCATGTACCTTGCATCACTTATTGTGGGAGAAGAGTAGGCAGAATCTGGGTGAAGAGTCAAGAGAGGAATCCGCCTAGAATCATTATGTTCCACAAGCAGTCCAAGTCCAATACTCTTGAATTCCATTGACTCTTTAGTGCTGACCGTTAGTTGGCTGGATATTTGAATGTAGGCGGAAGCAATGAATTAGCTTAACTGAAACTTCATGGATGGTCCCAATTTTCGTGCCTGATACTTACCCTTCTCCTGCATACACCCATGTAAGTGTGTTGCAATGCTGTGGATAGGTTTTCCAATGTGAAATTCCAATGTGGGATACATTTATGTATTCCACATTGGAATACAAAGTCTCAGTCAAGGTAAAGTTGGCTTCTTGGAACTCTGAAAACAGATTTCTGGTTTTTCTTTTCAGGGAAAACCATGATTTGCACTGGCTACTGTGGAGAAGTTTCTCCAGAGTGTTCCTTAGTTACAGAGATCAAATACTCTCATTCACTGAAGCACAAATTGTTTATGGTATTTATGGCATCAGAGGCACCCGAGGCTAATGTAAACAGGCAGGAAGCAACCCCTCCATATATAGACTAATGCAAATTAGAATATACATGTACAGAATACAGAATAATAGTTGGAAGGGACCTTGGAGGTCTTCTAGTCCAAGCCCCTGCCCAATCAGAAGACCCTTTATCATTTTGGAGAAATGGCTGTGCGCTCTCTTCTTAAAAACTTCCACTGATGGAGCACCAATAACTTCTGAAGGCAAGTCGTTCAAGCTGATTAATTTTGTTCTAGCCGACAGGAAATTTCTCCTTAATTCTTCCTTCTCTCCTCGCTTAGTTTCCATCCATTGTTTTCTCCTTTTAATTGGAAATGTCAACCTAATTCCATGGGGATCCGAAATGGAATTAACGTCTTTATTGAAATCAGTTTGATTTGGAAATCGGGGGTTTTTTGTTTGTTTTTTTGCAGCAGAACTGCAAAAAAAAAAAAGTTTGTTTAGTGAGCGCTTCAAAGTGAGAACGGCACTGAGAAAAGTGACTTGTGACTTTTTCACACTCACCACTGTTGCAGCATCCCCCATGCTCTTGTGATCAAATTTGAGAGGCTTGGCCCCTGACTTGTATTTATGATGGTTTGCAGTGTCCTGGGGTCAGCTGGCAACCAACTGCCACCTTCTGACAAGTAAAGTCAACGGGGAAGCCAGATTTGCTCAACAAATCATGTTACTAACTGAACACAGTGGCAATGATTCGCTGAACCCCTGTGGCAAGAGAGGTCACGAAATGGGGCAAGGCTCACTTAACAACTGTCATGCTGAACAATGGAAATTTGAGGCTCTGTTGTGGTCATAAGTCAAAGACTACCTGTATTTACTGCAATTTCATCCTTTTAATTAGGCACAATTTATTTATTTATTTTTGGCTTGGTAGGCATCCAAATTTTGAATGGGGCAAGATCAGTTCCTTCCAGTTAGTGGGCAGCCTTGGAGTTACAAGGAAGAGACCACCCATTTAAGGAGGAGGAGGAGGAGGAGGAGGAGGAGGAGGAGAAAGGAGAAAGGAGAAGAAGAGGAAGAGGAGGAGGAGGAGGAGGGAGGAGAGGAAGAGAAGGAGAGGAGGAGGAGAAGAGGAGAAAGGAGAAAAGAGGAGGAGGAGGAGGAGAGGAGGAGGAGGAGAAAGGAGGAGGAGGAGGAGGAGGAAAGAGAAGGAGAGGAGGAGAAGAAGAGGAGAAAGAGGAGAAGAGGAAGAAGAGGAGGAGAAGGAGGAGAAAGGAGAAGAGGAGGAGGAGGAGGAGGAGAAAGAGAGGAAAGAAGAGAGGAAGAGGAGAGGAGGAGGAGGAGGAGAGGAGGAGGAAGAAGAGGAGGAGAAAGGAGAAGAGGAGGAAGAGGAGGAGGAGGAGGAGGAGGAGGAGGAGGAGGAGGAGGAGAAAGGAGAAAGGAGAAGAAGAGGAAGAGGAGGAGGAGGAGGAGGAGAGAGGAAGAGGAAGAGGAGGAGGAGAAAGGGAGAAGAAGAGGAAGAGGAGGAGGAGGAGGAGGAGGAGGAAGGAGAAAGGAGAGAGAAAGGAGAGGAGGAGGAGGAGGAGGAGGAGAAAGAGAAAGGAGAAAGGAGAAGAAGGAAGAGGAGGAGAGGAGGAGAAAGGAGAAGAAGGAGAAGAGGAGGAGGAGGAGGAGGAGGAGAAAGGAGAAAGGGAGAAGAAGAGGAAGAGAGGAGGAGGAGGGAGGAGAGAGGAGGAGAAAGGAGAAGAGAGAAGGAGGAGGAGGAGGAGAAAGGAGAAAGGAGGAGAAGAAGAGGAGGAGAGGAGGAGAAAGGAGAAAGAAGAGGAAAGGAGGGAGGAGGAGGAGAAAGGAGAAAGGAGAAGAAGAGGAAGAGGAGGAGGAGGAGGAGGAGGAGGAGGAGGAGGAGAGGAGGAGGAGAAAGGAGAAGAAAGAGAAGAAGAGGAGGAGGAGGAGGAGGAGAAAGGAGAAAGGAGGAGAGGAGAGGAGAGAGGAGGAGAAAGGAGGAAGAGGAGGAGGAGGAGGAGGAGAAAGGAGAGGAGAAGGGAGGAGGAGGAGGAGGAGGAGGAGGAGGAGAAAGGAGAAAGGAGAGGAGGAGGAGGAGGAGGAGGAAGAGGAGGAGGAGAAAGGAGAAGAAGAGAAGAGGAGGAGGAGGAGAAAGAGAGAGGAGAAGAGGAGGAGGAGGAGGGAGGAGAAGGAGGAGAGGAGGAGGAGAGGAGAAGAAGAGGAAGAGGAGAGGGAGGAGAGAGGAGGGAGGAGAAAGGAGAAAGGAGAAGAAGAGGAAGAGGAGGAGAGGAGGAGGAGGAGGAGGAGGAGGAAGGAGAAGAAGAGGAAGAGGAGGAGGAGGAGAGAGGAGAAGAGGAGAGAGGAGAGAGGAGAAGAGGAGGAGAGAGGAGGAGGAGGAGGAGGAGGAGAAAGGAGAAAGGAGAAGAGAAGAGGAGGAGGGAGGAGGAGAAAGGAGAAAGGAGAAAGAGAGAAGAGGAGAGAGGAGGAGGAGGAGGAGAGGAGAAGAAGAGGAAGAGGAGGAGGAGGAGGAGAGAGGAGAAGGAGGGAAAGGAGAAAGGAGAAGAAGAGGAAGAGGAGGAGGAGGAGGAAGGAAGGAGGAGGAGAGGAGAAAGGAGAAGAAGAGAAGAAGGAGGGAGAAGAGGAGGAAGAGGAGGAGGAAGAGGAGAGGAGGAGGAGAGGAGAGGAGGAGGGAGAAGAGGAGAAGAGGAGGAAGAGGAGGAGGAGGAAGAGGGGGAGAAGAGGAGGAGAAAGGAGAAAAGGAGAGAGAAGAGGAAGAGGAGGAGGAGGAAGAGGAGAGGAGGAGGAAGAGGAGGAGGAGGAGGAGGAGGAGAAAGGAGAAAGGAGAAGAAGAGAAGAAGGAGGAGGAAGAGGAGGAGGAGGAGGAAGAGGAGGAGGAGGAGGAGGAGGAAAGGAGGAGAGGAAGGAGAAGGAGGAGAGAAGGAGAAAGGAGAAAGGAGAAGAAGAGGAAGAGGAGGAGGGAGAAAGAGGAGAAAGGAGAAAGGAGAAGAGGAAGAGGAGGAGGAGGAGGAGGAAGAGGAGGAGGAGAGGAGGAGGAGAAAGGAGAAAGGAGAAGAGAGAGGAAGAGGAGGAGGAGGAGGAAGAGAAGAAGAGGAAGAGGAGGAGGAGAAAGGAGAAGAAGAGGAAGAGGAGGAGGAGGAAGAGGAGGAGGAGGAAGAGGGAGGAGGAGGAGAAAGGAGAAAGGAGAAGAAGAGGAAGAGGAGGAGGAGGAAGAGGAGGAAGAGGAGGAGGAGAAAGGAGAAGAAGAGGAAGAGGAGGAGGAGGAGGAGAAAGGAGGAAGAGGAAGAGGAAAGAGAAGAGGAGGAGGAGGAGAGGAGGAGGAGGAGGAGGGAGGAGAAAGGAGAAAGGAGAAGAAGAGGAAGAGGAGAGGAGGAGGAGGAGGGAGGAGAGAGAGGGAGGAGGAGGAGGAGGAGAAAGAAGAAAGAAGAGGAGGAGAGGAGGAGGAGGAGAGGAGGGAGGAGAAAGGAGAAGAAGAGGAAGAGGAGGAGGAGGAGGAGGAGGAGAGGAAGGAGAAAGGAGAAAGGAGAAGAAGAGGAAGAGGAGGAGGAGGAGGAGGAGGAGAGGAGGAGGGAGGAGAAAGGGAGAAAGAGGAGAGAGAAGAGGAGGAGGAGGAGGAGGAGGAGAAGAAGAGAAGAGGAGGAGAAAGAGAGAAGAGAGGAGAGAGGAGGAAAGGAGAAAGGAGGAGAGGAGGAGGAGGAGGAGGAGGAGGAGGAGAGGAGGAAGGAGGGAGGAGGAGGAGGAGAAAGGAGAAAGGAGAAGAAGAGGAAGAGGAGGAGGAGGAGGAGAGAGAGAAGAGGAGGAGGAGGAGAGGAGGAGAGGAGGAGGAGAAAGGAGAGAAGGAGAAGAAGAGGAGAAGGAGGAGGAGGAGGAAGAGGAGGAGGAGGAGGAGGAGGAGAAGGAGAAAGGAGAAGAAGAGGAAGAGGAGGAGGAGAGAAAGGAGAAAGGAGAAGAGGAGGAGGAGGAGGAGGAGGAGGAGGAGGAGGAGGAGGAGGAGGAGGAGGAGGAGGAGGAGGAGGAGGAGGAGAGAAGGAGGAGGAGAGAGAGGAGAAAGGGAAGAAGGAGAAGAGAGAAGAGGAGGAGGAGGAGGAGGAGGAGGAGGAGGAGGAGGAGGAGAGGAGGAGGAGGAGGAGGGAGGAGGAGGAGGAGGAGAGGAAGGAGAAAGGAGAAGAAGAGAGGAGGAGGAGGAGGAGGAGGAGGAGGAGAGGAGGAGAGGAGGAGGAGAGAAAGGGAAGAAGGGGAAGAGGAGGAGGAGGAGAGAAAGAGAAAGGAGAAGAGGAGGAGGAGGAGAAAGAGAGGAGAGGAGGAGGAGGAGGAGGGAGGAGGAGGAGGAGGAGGAGGAGGAGGAAAACCATGGGTCCTTGGTGCTCTCTGATCTTGGATGTTTTCTTGCAGACGTTTCATTACCCAAACTAGGTAACATCATCAGTGCCAGAAGGGAGTGGGTATTAGCTTTTTTGGCAACTGCCTCACACTGCTGGCTCATGTTTAAGTGATCATCCACTAGGACTCCAATGAATTAGTATAAGAGCGGAGAAAAATTGCATGACTTACCCTTAGCTAGGGAACAACACTCAGGTTTTCATTTCTTTTCATTCTAACTAATAGGTGGAGACCGCACAAAGTCTCAGAAAATCTTCCCAGCCTCAGTGTTGTACACACACACAGACACACAGAAACACCCACGCACCCACAATATCTCAGCCAATATTTATTTTTCCCCTCCATCTGCAGAGCAGAACAAAATTTGTGTGTTTACTGTACCAGGTCTCTTCTGAATTATTTCACAGTGCTTTCTCCCAAAATCTTCTCCAGGAAGAATTAGGAAACGAAGAAAATTAAATACACATTTGGCTCCCTTCCTATTTTACATCTTTCATTTGATTGTTTCTATGTCATTCTAATATCTCATCAAAATGAATTTGCAGGGACATTTTCTTTTGGCATTGTCACAATGCCACATTTTTGTTTCTCCTAACAATATAGCTTCTGTTTTGTTTATGAATGTTTAAGCCTCAAAAGATTAATTTTTAAAGACTCTAGGCCAGGCAGCCAAAGACAATCAATAGCAGCTGAAGTCTAGGTAGCAGATGGAGACAAGCTTTTTTTGAACAGTTGTTTGGATAGGAAAGAATGATGTAAGATTGCATTGATTTTTCCAGCTTGAATTCCCTGTATATGAATTAAATAAATTCATATAATGATTTATAGTACAGTTCTGCCTGTGAATATTCTCAGAAAGTGTCTGAATTCAGTCATATAACTACACCCTGCTAAGTAGTTTTAGTGTCACTCAGTGTGATGACCCGGGGCATGGCACAAAAGAAACAAAGTCACCGAAGTAAGTAAAGTCCCTTTAATACCTCCAACTTGGCCCCCAATGTCCAGTTATCATTGGATGGAGAAAAAAACTCCCCTAAGAACAGTTTTTAAAGGGAAGAAATTCCGTCCGAACCCAAAGTACATATAAATTATAAATAAAAAACCAACACAAACCACAGCTGCAGCAATTAACAAGACAGGGCAGGACAAAGAATTGCAGAACTCAAAAGATAACGAAACACACACAGTTGGGAGGACACCACAACCCAGATAAGACAAACCAAAATAATTCACGCTTTGCTTCCAGCAAGGTGCTGTGTGCAAACGCCCTTTTTAAAATCCTGTTTTCCCAGCTGCAGTTAATGAAGGGAATCAGGGCCCTTTTCTCCCCCATAACCCACGTAACTCACGTTGCTCCCTTCTCCGTTCCTTCCTGTGTGCCCTAGGATGAAGAGGGGGTGGCCTGGGTCTTCCTCTGAATGCCTAGCCAGACTGTGCCCTTCCCCAATTTCTTCCATAGCCACCAGAGCCACACTCCCACTCCCTGTCAGCTGCCCAATCTCCCCCTTAAAATCAGATTCCAACAGGGGCATGACACTCAGCCTGAATTTCTCAAGATTAGGTACTACTTGTTTCTTACGTATTCCTGTCTTCCTACATCAAGCTGCATCTTAATCCAGAGTGCAGTTTGTACAGAATACCAAATGTGTATCACTTCATAAACAGGGTTCGGTGCAAAGCAGCAGAAAGAGGAAAATGTACTATTCTGCAAACTACTATGGCAAATTAATTCTCATTTTGGTTTTCTGGGTCGGTCTGACTTTTTCAGTGAAGAGGTCAGATACAGGTAGTCCTCGACTTACAATGGCCACAATGGAGCCGCCAAATTTCAGTTGTTAAGCGAGTCATTTGTTCAGCCAGTTTTGCCCCCATTTTATGATTTTGCTTACCACATATGTTAAGTGAATCACTGCAGTTGTTAAATTAGGGAGGCGGTTTTGAAGTGAATCTGGTTTTTCCCCATGGACATTGCTTGTCAGAAGGCTGCAAAAGGGGATCATGTAATCCCGGGATACTGTAACCGTCATAAATGCGAGTCAGTTGCCAAGTACCTGAGTTTTGATCGTGTGATCGTGGAGACCCTGCAATGGTCGTAAGTATGAAAAAAGGTCACAAATAGCTTTTTTCAGTGCTGTTGCAACTTTGAATGGTGAAGGAAGGAAGGAAAAGGAAAAAGAAAGGGCACGGAAGAGGAAGGAAGGAAAGAAAGAAGGAAGGAAAGAGAAGGAAGGAAGGAAGTGAAGCGAGGAAGTGAGGGGTGAAGGAAGGAAGAAAAAGAAAAGAGAAAGAAAGAAAAAGAAAGAAAGTGAAGGGAGGAAGGAAGGGAGGGACGGAGCAAGGAAGGAAGGAAGAAAAGAAAGAAAGAAAAGGAAGGGAGGGAGGGAGAGAGGAAGGAAGAAAAAGAAAAGAAAAAGTAAAAGAAAGAAAAAGAAAGAAAGTGAAGTGAAGAAGGGAGGGAGGGAGGAAGAAAAAGAAAGAAAAAGAAAGAAAAAGAAGGAAGGGAGGGAGGAAAGAAGGGAGAAAAGAAAGAAAAGGAAGGAAGGAAGGAAGGAAGGAAGGAAGGAAGGAAGGAAGGAAGGAAGGAAGGAAGGAAGGAAGGAAGGAAGGAAGGAAGAGAAGTGAGGAAGTGAGGGATGGAGGAAGGACTAAACTTCCTGCCTCAGGAACTTCTCTGGAGTTTTCTTTCCCTCCTTTGCTGGTACTTTGCTTGTGTGGAGTGACCATTCAAAGTTATAATGGCAATGAAAAAAGTGACTTATGACCATTTTTCACACTTACGACTGTTGCAGCATCCCCACAGTCATGAGAGGCCAGGCGAGGAGATGCATGCCTCGATGTGAGTGATATTGAGTTGGCCACACCCACCCAGTCACATGACCAACCAAGCCACGCCCACCACCTAAGCCATGCCCACAGAACCGGTTGTTAAAAATTTTGAATCCCACCCCTGTGATAGACCATTAATTTCCGAAGCTTTGGTGTATTCAGCATGACATTAGCATCTTTAACGTTTAAAGGTTTTACCATAAATCTACTCATATGCATTAAAATATCATTCCAAAAAGTGACAGATGACCACTGATTCATATCATAAAGGTCAGGGAGCCTTCACATTTTTTAATATCTCCAACAAAGACAATCTTCCTTTCTTAAATGTTCTTATTTTTCTGGATAGAGGGTTTTGTTTTGTTTTAGAATTTATTTGATTTGTCAATCGCTTACAAGATACAGGTATAAGAATAAATATAGTTTTGAATATATGAGATAGATGCATATAAGAAAAATAAAACAATAGGACAGGGACGGTAGGCACGATTGATGCGCTTATACTACAGGCCTTAGGAAGGGGGTGAGGTCAATAGTAGACAGTCTAAGGTTAAAGTTTTGGGGGTTTGGGGAAGAAACCACAGAGTCAGGTAGAGGATTCCAGACATAGACCACTCTATTGCTGAAGTCGTATTTTCTGCAGTCATGTTTGGTGCAGTTAACCTTGAGTTTGTTTCTATTGTTTGCTCTTATGTTGTTATGGTTGAAGCTGAAGTATTCATTGACAGGTAGGACATTGCAATATATGATTTTATATATTATACTTAGATCGGACTGAAGGTGGCATAGTTCTAGGTTTTCTAGGTCTAGAATTTCAAGTCTGGTGGCATAAGGTATTCTGCAACGAGTAGAGGAGTGGAGAACGACTTGTGAAATATTTCTGGACTTTCTCAACTGTGTTAGTATCAGATACGTAATGGGGGTTCCAGACTGATGAGCTGTATTCGAGTATTGGTCTAGCAAATGTTTTGTATGCTCTGGTTAGTAGTGTGATATTACCAGAGAAAAAGCTATGTAAGATTAGGTTAACAACTCTTAATGCCTTTTTGGCTATGTAGTTGCAAAGGGCTCTAGCACTTAGATCATTTGAGGTGAGTACTCCAAGGTCCTTGACAAAGTTTGGATGCTTGCTAACTGAAGGGGGTTGGAGTTAAAAAGGCGATCAGCCTAGAATCCCGACGTAGCCACAAGAAAACTAAATCCTACCTTCCCTTGAAGTCTGCTGAATCCTATCTAACTCCAAACAGGTGCTAACCATTAGCTGAGAAAATTCCTGTGCAAAAAACATAGAATAGGGTTGGAAGGGACGTCATTTAATCATTTCGTCCCATGCATTGGGGTGAAGTCAGGGTAACTGAATGGAGCTGAGTGTTTACTGGCCGGATGCCCTTCCTGTTACCAAGGCAGAGTTTGCAGCAGATATTTACTTATTGTGCCCAGAGAGAGAAAACTGCTGCTACTTAGGATCAAACTCACAGCCTCCTGTTTGTGAGATGAGAGCTCCACCTCTAGGCCACTGCACCATAGTTTAGTTCAGTAAATAAATCAGCTTAATTGGAACCTTCTCTTTCTCGTCTGACACTACCAGTCTTTGCTTACCTTCTCTAAAGTTTCTGTTCCTTTATATCTGGTCACAGCTAACATCTTACCTTTCTTGACGGATATCCCTGGTATCTATCATTATCATTGAGGTCAACAAGCTGGCATCGTTTTATTCTCCAACACCTGTCAGTGTATCCTGTTCCCCCCAGAAAAGACCCCCCCCCAAAGGAATTGTATCATTCTTCCAGATATTGGAAGTGCCCGTTTTCAGCCTCCAGAGGGCCTCTGGCACCCAGGGGAGGCCATTTTCACTCTCCCGGAGGCACAAGGGAAGCCTCGGGAGGCTGAAAACAGGCCCGTTTCACCATTTCTGGTATTTCCAGAAGGTTCATTTTTCAGCCTCCTGAGGCTACAGAGGCTTCCCTTGAGCCTCCAGGAGGGCGAAAACTGCCTCAAATGGGCCCAAAACCAGATGGGAGGTGCACGCATGTGCAGCGCAGGTAACTTTGGCTGGGGCTTGCGTGCCCACACAAATGGCTCTACATGCCACCTATGGCAGTGATCC